>NW_018165137.1:594408-598431 GCF_001263595.1 Phalaenopsis equestris | reverse complement strand
TTGAGTGTTGTATATAAATATAAGCTATATATATATATATATATATATATATATATTATGTATGTATATCATAAGACTTGTAGAGCATGAGAGTACAACATTTGGATTCAAGTGTTATACATAAGATCATGAGTCCATATGCACAAATTTTAAATTTAAGTTTTGCAAGGTCATAAGCATGTAGAAGACTGCCAAAAAGAAGTGTATACATTTAATTCTAGTGGTATATATGTAGAAATATGAAGTTTAGGTGATAAGTAAAATTCTGAGCATATCTACATTCAGGTTTAATGACATATGATTGCTTTAAAGGTAAAGAGACAAAAAAAATTGCATATGTATGTGTTCCCCTGAAGGGTTATATGTGTAAATACATGTGGAAATCAAGAAATCTGCATATTTATATATAGATATATATGATTTAAGTGGCATACATGTGAACGCCTAAATAATGAACCATTTGAGTATATTTTTGGAGGAATGAGGCGTCATATATACATTTCAGATGACCAGTTTTAGAGCAGAAATTGAGTAGACTTTCATCAAAATTCCAACTGGTTCAAGTGCCATTTGATTTTTCCAGCATTTGGAAGTGCGAATCATAAGTTGGTTTATTGATTGAATTTCATATTGTTTCGAGAAACCATTAACTTCAGATTTCCACAAATAGCCAAATAAAAGTTCTTAGATGTTTATAAAGAAAACAAAACCCTGGAAAATTTCAAGTTTTCATGAAATAAGATTGTAGAGTATCTCAACCACATATTCGCAAAACTTGCCATCGAAATTACTCATATTATGTCAAAAAGAACTAGCAACTACATGTTTATGTGTTGAACGTGTAGAGGCATAGGAATTTCAGATTTTTTATATAAAAGCACATAAATGTTTCCAATTTTGGAAAGCGAACACAAGAAAATTTGGGCACAAAAATTCCATTGTTTGTAAGCTTAGCTTTCTAAATACATGAATTCAATTGCATTTCTGCAAAACTTAGGCATGTAAACACAGAAATCAAAGAGTTTAGACATGTGAATAAATAAGAGTTCATTCGCAATTTTTCAAACTCTAGAAGTTCAGGCATGTAAACACATAAACCTGAGAATTTAGGCATATGAATACACAAGAGTTCAATCGTATGAAAGTTTAGCTCTTTAAATACATACCAACTCAATTGTATAAGGAAAAAAATCTGGGAGCCTAGATATATAAACACATAAATATGGGAGCTTAGACAAATGTATGCATAAGAATCCAATTGTAACAAATTTTAACCGATAAAACATACATAAATTTATTTGTGTCCGTGTAAAACCGAAAATTTACACATGGGGAGGCGAAGAAGACTAGTGTTCAGTTGAGCTAAGCAAAGTGAGGGTTGTGTATATGAATTTTGTTTAGATTGACTAAAACCCAGCAATACAAATAGGTGTAACGAGCTAAATATTATTGTAAAACTAGCAATCCTTGTGAGCTTAACGGCTTCACCCAAGCTCTTCATAAGGTAAGTATAAATTATTAAGCATGTAATATGTGTAAGCATTGTTGATGGTGACCTATATATTAGGCATCGGTTGTATATGACTAATTTGGACTATATATTTCCTAATATAATGATGCAGCATTATCTTTATGTGAGAAGAAAATTTTGGGTGGTATACATGTCAAAAGTAAAGTTTAGCGGTTTAGATATGTAGGTACAAAGGCCTGACAACTAAAGAGTTTTCATATATTTTTTTTTAAATAAGAGTATTGAAACTTTCCATTTTCACAATTCCAAAAGCACAAGACATTCAATTTCTTTCAAGCAAAAATGCATAAGCCTCAAGTTTTTTTTTTCATCAATCTAATATATAGAGATTTCAGATTTTCATAAAAAAATGAATATATATATGTGTATATATATACATACATATATATGTATATATATACATACATATGTATGTATGTATGTACAGAAAATGGCGATTTCGGTCGAGAGCTCTGCTAGGGCTTCCGATGGCAATTTCGGTCGCAATTGATTCTAACACTCGAAGGAGAGGACCTCACATCGTCGACTCTCGCCCCGTCGTCTGGCATTTGTGTTTGCGTCGGCGTCGGCGTCGGCGTTTGTGTTTGCGTCGGCGCCGCCGTCTCTCGTCGTAGTTTCGTCTCTTGCGCTTTCTACTTCTGCTCCCGACAGTTATGTTTTCGACGCTTCTTTCTTCTGTTGCGCTTGCACCCGACAACTCCTCTCTCTGCCGACACTTTCTGTCAACAACCTCGTTCTAGCTTAACGCCGACAGCTCTCCTTGCTCTGATGGTGCTTCCTTCTTCTTTGGTTAAGTCGGACAAAGTCACATTTGCCCACATGGTGGGTAACCCTCACGTGGAGTCTGCGATGGTATTCTCCTCAAGCTATAATAAATGTCGTGAGAGTACAGATGATTGTCCTTTTGTTAAGAAGGGAAGTAGGAAATGTGGAATAACAACTATCTTTTTCTCTAAATCAGAAATTTCTACTAAAATTTAAGTTTGCTCTTATTGAAAAATTTCAGTGGGGACACCCTCCTATGAAGGTTATCAGAAATAGTGTTGATGATTTTAAGCTAGTAGGCAAGTGGAAAGTGGGACTCATGGATGGGAGTCATGTGTTGATCCAACTAACAGTGGTTGAAGACTACACCAGAAATTTCTTCAAGAAATATCTTAATATCGCAGGCAAATCAATGAAGTTACTCAAGTGGTCTCCTGATTTCGACCCGAATCATAAAACTCTCACTGGACCGGTATGGTTTAGTTTACTTGGTCTAAAGCTGTATTTTTTCACCATCAGGTTCTAACCATCAGGTTCTCTACTCTATTGAGGTCATCCTTGAAGATCCATTGAAACTAGATCTGCCCACTTTCAACCTGACTTCAACCTAACCAGACCCTTAGTGGCCAGAATACTTGTGGAAAATGATATTACTTTACCAGATGTTATTGAAGTTGAAATTACTTTACCTGATGTTACTGAAGTCTGGTTGGACACATCCCATAATGGTTATTAGCAACAAATAAAGATGTTTGGTCATATTCTTGCTAAATGTCACAAATTTCATCCTAATTTGAAATCTAATGGTCAAGTGAATAAGGATGAAGGATGGGTCTAACCCAACTGCTGTGATTTTAGTTCCACCTAAGGATGATACTACCAGACATGAGGTGTTTGTTGCACCTGAACTACCAGACAGGAGGTGTCTGTTGCCCCTAAGGACCACCCCATGACACTATTGTTATCGTTACTGTGAGTGATATGATGTTGGCACATTCAAATCTCATAGAAAACAATACAGATGAACTATTACCTACAAATGATAGTGTTCAGACTGATAATCAGGAGAGCCTCATAGCTTCGCTTCTTCAGGAAGTATTCGGTGTAGAGGCAACTCATACTTCACATATACTAGAACCTATTGTGGGTACTACGGTTGGTATTCCTTCTGCTTCAGTTCTACCAGCCCATCAGACTGATTCTTCGGAAAAGGAATGACAGGTATATTCCTAGAGGAAGAAGAAGAATGGAGGCCAACTTCAGCTCGGGAACATACTGGATGATACATTGGTTACTACTGGCAATGGCAATCATCTTACCAGCTTATTAGCTTACTACTTCCCTAGAACTAGAGGCAGAGGCAAGATCAAATTGGGTCGCTCTCTAGCCACGTGATACTATGTATTTCGTCACCGTTAGGTTTTTATTTATCTAATGTATTTTTCTATTTTTTCTAGTTTTGGAACCATTTGTGATTTTTGTGTGGGCACGGTGTCATGCTTGGGCCCTCCCACACATTATATTTGTATATTTCTTTCTATTTAATATATTAGCCTTTTTGGGCTTTCAAAAAAAATGTATGTATGTATGTGCCTATATATGTATGTATGTATGTGCCTACATATGTAGGTATGGTATGTAGGTATGTACGTATGTATGTATGTGTGTATGTAAGTGTGTGTGTATGTGTGTGTATGTGTGTGTATGTAAGTGTGTGTGTATGTAAG
>NW_018165137.1:593769-594381 GCF_001263595.1 Phalaenopsis equestris | reverse complement strand
CGCCCGCCCGCCTGTCCGCCTGCCAGCCCGCCTGTCTGTATGTGTGTGTTTGTATGTATGTATATATTTTAGGGCCCATCCGCCCGCCAGCCCGTCTGTATGTGTGTGTGTGTGTGTGTGTGTATGTATGTATATATTTTAGGGGGGAGGAGCATTATTCGGCTCCCTACGTGTTAATCACAAAATATGGGTACAAAAAAGGCATTGGGAGAGAATCCCCCGCTACCAAAATTCAAAAAAGACATACAATACTCACTCATATGGGGGTTCCTCAGCTACATTACAACTCCACACAAAAAAACCCAAAGCAAAAGACAAAATACAAAAGAAATCATATACCCATCAAACCAAAAAGTAAACCCAGGTATCTGTACCAAAAAGATCCAAACCGAGATAGCTTCCATGAAATCGAGAACCGCCGTGATCTGAAAAACAATAAAGGGAACATAGTTTTGTGTATACAGAGTTAGAAGACCTAAAGAAGTGTCCGAGTCATACAGACCAATAATAGCTAGCCTGCAACCAAGCAAAGTAAACAAAAAACTCCAAAAAATAATGAGCTTCGAAGCAAGGTAGCCCGCAAGCATATTCAAAAGGAATCAAAAAGGAGGG
>NW_018165137.1:565121-593759 GCF_001263595.1 Phalaenopsis equestris | reverse complement strand
GGGGGGGGGGTCCTCCTAGTAACACAACAACAGTTGAGTAATGAAAGCATAGAAGAAATTTTAGAGAACCAAAATTAAAAACCAAAAGCCTCTTCATCTTTGTCCACAACCGTATATAAGAAATGTTGCAGCTAAAACCAGAGTGAAACAAACGCATGGCAAAGAAAATCATCACAAAAAAAATCCAGCAAGCATATAATCCTCCCAGATTCGCTGAAACAAAGGAGACCATCCCAACACTCTCAAAACTGGATAAAAGTCCCCAGTTTTTAAAACCGCAAAGAAGTACAACAAGGGGCTCAATAAAATCCCAGAGAACACCACACATCAGCCTCAACCGAAAGAACAAACCAATAGCTTCAGAGGAGCCAACACTCTCAAAACTGAGTAGAAGTCCCCAGTTTTTAAAACCGCAAAAGATTATAGTAAGGGGCTCAGTAAAATCGCAGAGCACCAAACATCAGCCTCAACCAAAAAAACAAACCAACAACATCAAAGGAGCAACAAATAACCATAACATAATAATTGCAGCACTCCATAGTCATACATTGATAAAAAGTAAATCCAGAGAGTCTCCCAGTAAGAGACATTTTAAGTGTTGCATTGGTGTAACACCAAGAAAAATGCTACCCGCATCTTTACTTTTCTTTGCCAACCAATCAGCAGAGAAATTACCTTCACGAAAAATGTGGGACAGACAAAATGATAAGTTACACTTATCAATAAGCTCTCTAATTATGTTCCAAGTACCCAACAATTTCCATTTGGGTATGGAAGCCGCATCAAAATCCTTGTAAAGAGTAAGAGAAAAAGTCTCAACAATAAGATTAGAAAAATTACAGGAGATTGCAACCTGCAGAGACAATAAAAAGGCCCAACACTCAATCTCCAAAGGAGAAGAGGCAATTATCGGTGAAACAAAAAACAAAAGCAGTGGCCATTACAAAAAACCCCACCAGCATCAGCCGTCGTGGAAGCCCAGTTTCTAGCAATATTAATTCTGATCCAACTCGAGGGAGGGAGTTGTCACTTAATCAGACTGGTCATCCTACCGAGGTTGAGACAATGCTTCTCCTAGGCCGAATATGCGACAGGCACGATGAAAATAAGCAAGAGTATGTGAAACAATAATAGTTGGAGTCAAACCAAGATTTTGATATTTATAATCATTTCTGGCCACCCAAATAAACCAAATAACTACCAATGGAAAACATGTCAATTTTGTATCCCCCCGAGCAGAAATTCTCCAATTAAGGAGATAATCATTAATAGAGGTTCTATTTAACCAGTTTATATAAAAATGCTGGCCCAATAAGAACATTGAAAAAATAGGTGCGCCGCAGATTCTTCATTATTTTTACATAAGTAACATTGAGAAGCAAATTTGAAACCTTTTAATTTAAGAATATCATCAAAGAATAACATGTTAAGAAAATACCTCCAAAGGAAGAAGATGGAAGGAGAAAGAGATGCATTCCATATATCTTTCCCCAAACGCCAGTTACCGTAATTGTAGAGACTCGAGTAAAGCAATTTAGTGGGGGAGATAGAAGATAAAGTTTTCCAAAATGGAGTGTCCTTTGATCTCATTTTTATAGGAAATTTTAGAGACCTGAGTGGTTTTGTCACCTATAAGAGCATACAATTTGTTAAAATCCCAATTCCCATCAAGCCAACAATTAGAAATAAGCAAGTTGTTGTTAAGCGGTGATAGAGCAGTTAAATTTCAGTCTCCCAAACCCCATTGATCGTGCCAAAAAAAGATATTACCCTCTCCAATATCCCAAAAAATAAAATTACTAGCCACTGATCTAGCTTTAAGAATTGTTTTCCAAAGTTTTGAGTTCCCAACTTTCCATTTAATAATGATCGGGTTTAAATGAGCACAATATTTATGAAGGAAGAATCTAGCCCATAAAGAACTGTTAGCACAGAATTTAAACCATAGCTTGCACATATTAGTTTCAGAAATTTGTTTCAAAATCTTAAAGCCTAAACCCCCAGCGGATATTGGCTTGCAAACCTTAGAGAAAGTCGGCCAATGTTTTCTAGATTGAGTGTCCAACCAAAGAAAACGATTAAACAGTCTCTCCAAGACGATCTGCGTGTTCTTTTTAAGATTCAAAATTTATAATGCATACAAAGGAATACTCAACAAAATAATTTTGAGACGGGTGATTCGTCCCCCATTAGAGAGAAAAGTGTTCCTCTAGTTATTGATTTTATTCACCACTTCATCTAACTGTGTTTGTTTGCGACGACCCTCAAGCAAATTAACACCCAAATATTTGAGAGGCAAAGAGGCAGCATGATAACCAGTATAAGAAACTGCCCAAGTGGCAATGGAAATATTAAGAAATTTTCCAAAATATAGATTGCATTTTTCCTTACTGAAAAATAATCCTAAAGTATCTTAAGAAATATCGAGAAGCTGCATAAGAGCTTTAATAGCATATTTACTAACATTAGTGAAAAGTATGGCATCATCCGCATAAGCCAAATGACTAACCATAATCGTCGATTTATGAGAAAATTGGGTATATGACTTATTCATCTGCATCTAATTGATTAAATAAGAAAAATAGTCAAAAGCTGTGATAAAAATAGTAGGGGATAAAGGGTCACCTTGCTTGATACCCCTAAAAGCAGAGAAGAAACCATAGAAGTTACCATTGACAAAGACATAGTTGTGACTATTCTCCAGTCATCTTCGAATTAAAGAGCATAAATTATTTTGAAAGACACGGGCCTGCAAAATATTAATAATGAAATCTCAACTAATAATATCAAAAATATTTTTAATGTCAAGTTTAAGCACCATGTTGCCACCACAACATTTTTTGTCAAGATCTTCAAGGAGTTCTTGCGCGAGTAAGATAGTGTCAGTTATCTCACATCCATTTATAAAGGCAGATTGTTGCGGCGAGATAATATTTATAAGAAGAGATTGTAATCTAGAAATAGCAGTTTGCTAATGACTTTAGAGATAATAGAAGTGAGGGATATGGGTATGAATTTATCCCCGCTGGTTTTGTCATTTCCCATAGGAATGAGCACAATAAGAGAGGAGATAAAAAATTTCCCTGTATCATCACCCTGAAAAAAAATTTGGATGGCTTGAATAACTTTCTGTTTGATGATATCCCAACAAGATACATAGAATGCTGTTGTGAAACCATCTGGACCAGAAGCTTTATTAGATTTGATTTCATTAAACACGGAGAGAATCTCCTGGTCCGTGAAAATATCAGAAAGAGATATATCATAGACATAATCTCGTTCCTCAGCAAGTAAATCAGGATCAATAGAGAGAGTCTACGAAATAGGTTGAAACAAATTAGTGAAATAATCCACAGCATTATTATCAATCTCATCTTTATCAGTTAGTAGCCTCCCATCAGGCGTCTAATTTTAAGAATAGTGTTCAGATTTCTTTTATGCTTGATAGAGGCATGAAAAAATTTGGTATTGCGATCTCCACTCGTAAAATAAATATTATTTACCTTTTTTTCTTCCAAAAATATAGCTTCAAGAAGAGTTATATGAGCTTGAGCCAGCTCAGTGGCATGATGAGGAGATCAAATGACCTGAGCCTCAAGAATATTCACAACCATTTGAGCTTTCTTAACCTTATTATGAACGTTGTCAAAGATA
Organism: Phalaenopsis equestris; assembly: GCF_001263595.1. Lineage (NCBI taxonomy): Eukaryota > Viridiplantae > Streptophyta > Magnoliopsida > Asparagales > Orchidaceae > Phalaenopsis > Phalaenopsis equestris. The sequence goes on along the minus strand of NW_018165137.1, from coordinate 590,105 downwards.
TGAAAATTCCAATTCCGTAAATTGGCATCAACCTGCTTATGAAGTTGTCAAAGCACGAACCAAGGATTACCAACATCATTAATATGCCAAGTTTGCTTAATAGTACTCAAAAAGGTATCATGAGTAGTTCAGATATTAAGAAATTTAAAGTGATACATAGCAGGTTTGATAGTAAAAGTAAAGGAAAACAGAATGGGGTTATGATTTGAACCAACATGATTTAAATGTTGCACTTTAAAAATGTGAAAGTAGTTGAGCAAATAATGAATACCAAAAAAAACGGTCCAGAAGTTGAAAAAGGGATCCTCTCCTCCAAGTAAAAGGGAAACTCATGTAACCAAGGTAAAAAAGACCAGCCTCAGCAATTGTATCACAAAAATGTTTGATAAGTGTGAGATCATCACACCTACCTCTTCTCCGCTCAGAGGGTTTCATAATCATGTTGAAATCACTCCCAGCAAACCAATTGTATTTAATGGTATCTCCCATAATCGTAAGTTTATGCCAAAGTAGGTATTTATCTTGAAGAACAGAACTAGCATAGATAAAAGTGGTCCAGGAAAAAATATATCAAGTTTAAAATAAACAAAAATGAATTGCTTCTCATTTTCAACAATATTTAGATCAATGTTGTGTTTCCAAAAGATCCAAATTTTGTTATTTGCGTTGCAAAAGTGGTTGTACTGCTTAAATTTTCTGAAAATACATTTTTTATTAAGCAAAACAAGTAGCTCTAAAGAACAAAGATAGATTGTGGACCTTGCTTTAGTGCTTAAGTCTATTAAGAGAGGAAGGGTCTGTCACTCCCCTGATATTCCGAATCATAATGTTAATCATGATTTCTTAAACCACCCCTTCAAAATGACCTAGAAAGGGTGTTGAACTGTTTACGATCAGAATGATATTTCTCATCCATGATAATACTCTTTATTTAGATGTAAAAGTTCTTTTTTTTTATTTTTCTTTTTGCTACTTTTTTGCACTAACCATTCATCCTCAAGAACATTAGTAGCAGCCAAAATAGCACCATCAGTTAACCCATTTTCCTGATTAGCATGGGCATTTCCCTCCTCAATAGATTGAGGGTATCCTGCATAGAGTTTACTATATCAGTTTCATGAGTAGCAGCAACATTAGGTTCAACAACTACAACATCAGCCGAAACAACATTCTTGATGGCCAAGTCATCACTAGGATTAGCAATCAAAGTATCTGTAATTGTTATATTAGGATGATCTGTGGTCCTATTAACTTCATTTTGCTTAGTGGAATGCATAAGTGTTGTAGGTGGACGATTAGTGTCATGTTTTAAGTGAGGATGTAATGTGTAGAAATGTGTCGAAGCATACGACAGTGTGAGCAACATGGTGAATGTTTTTCAATTTCTACATTTTCCAATATCCTTTGTGCACAGAACCAATCCAAATTTCATCACAGAAGAGCAAAGTAATATCCCGTTTAACCAATATATCAGCTTCAGAAGGCCTATTCAATAGAAAAGTGGGGTCATCCATCTTTAATGGTTTGTCATAGGCCGCAGCAAGAGAAAAAAAAAGATTTCATGGTTAAACAAATGGAATTTTAACCTTGGAAAGCACAATCGGAATAGTAGGGGGTTTCGATTTAAGATCAAAATCAACCATCAACTTCAGTATTTTCATCGGAATATCATCGATTCCAATAAAACAACGAGAAAATAAACGGGTATAATCTTCATCATTTGATAACTGAATAAGAATATGCCGCCCATCCAGCAATCCTGTTTTCCGTAAACCTGTGAGTTTCACAGAATCAAATTCCCTTCTAACTAGATCAAGTTCAGAATGTCCAAATACAAATTTTTCAATAAGAGCATATCGAGCAGAAAAAGTAAGAATGTTTGATTCGTCTTCAGAAACAAACATAGCTAGCTTTCCATTTTTTGTCCAGTTTTTTGTATAAAATTATACTCGGCACCAACGCAGAGGGCATCATGAAACGATTGAGGGAAGAAACCAGAGTTTCCTATTTTGGAACTATGAGCTCCCATGAGAGCCTCAGCAAAGGACGTTTCCATCCAAGCTTCCAGAACTGCCCCTCAGGGGACCAAAATCACAAGAACAGAACAATCTGAATCAAAATCAGAAAAAACACACCAGCAAAGAGGAAGAAAGGATCAAGAGGAGAAACACCTTCGTCGCTATGGAATCGTCGAAACACTAGCAGACCGAATGGCCTCCATTGATTTATAAACACTAGAAGACCGAATGGCCTCCATTAATTTATATATATATATATATATATATAATCCATATAAATCGCAGATGGAGGTGGAATTCGGTCTGTTAGGGTTTCGGTGATTCCATGGCGGCTAGGCTTCTCTTCTCGGTGTGGCTCCTCTGCATTGGTGAGATCTTTCCTTCTTACTATATGCTGGTGAGATCTTGTTTCATTTTCTTGCTATGCTTTTCCCGCGTATTTGCTTCTGGTGGGTCTTTCGTTGGGGCTCTGATGGAGCGCTCCTTTGCTGATGCCCTTACGGGTAACCACAGTTCGACAATTGGTAACTCTGACATATTTCCTCAATCCTGACATGATGCCTTTAACATTGGTGGAGATTCCAGTTTTATGAATAAAACTGGAAAAAAAAATAAAAAACTTGCTATGTTTGTCTCTGAGGATGATTCTAATATACTTGTTTCATCGTGTCGCCATGCGCTAGTTAGGAAATTTGTATTTGATCATCCTCAGCTTGAGTTAATTTGAAAGGAGTTTGATTCTTTGAAACTCACGGTATTTGAAAAATTGATCTTCTGGATGAGCGGCATATTCTTATTCAATTATTTAATGACGATGACTATACCCTTTTATTTTCCCATCATTTTCTTAGAATTGTTGATATCTTATGAAAATTCTGAAGTGGACAATTGATTTTGATCCTAAAATAGAGCCCCCTACTATTTTTGTTTTGATACGTTTTTCAGGTTTAAAATTTCATCTATTTAATCATGAGATGTTATTTTCTTGCATCACAACATATGGTAAACCTTTAAAGATGGATGGCCCCCTACTATTCCTGTTTAGATGCGTTTTTTAGGTTTAAAAGTTCATCAATTTAATCATGAGATGTTATTTTTTCACGCCACGACATTTGGTAAACCTTTAAATATAAATGGCCCCACTTTCTGGTTAACTAGACCTTCTAAAGCTCGTATGTTGCTAGAACGTGATATTACTTTACCTTTCTCTGATGAAATTTGGACTGGATTTGTGCATAAAGTTTATTAGCAAAAAGTCAAAATTGAAAGACATTCACTTTATTGCTCACACTGTCGTATGTTTGGTCACACTTCTACTCATTGTTATTGCTTGCATCATCATTTAAAACATATCACTGATCAACCTCCCACAGCACTTATGCATGGCACTGGGCAAAATGTTACTGATGAAGCTACAGTAAATCCTATTAATATTAATAGTGATACTCTGATTGCTAGAGCTAGTGATGTCTTAAGCACTGGGCAAAGGATTTTAAATGAAATTGCACATGTCGCACCTATTGATGTTGCTATTAATGAAACAAATTTAGGAGACACCATGCAAGATGATTTACAGGTAAACATACTTCTACTCATAATTTTATTTCTACTTCACAGATAGATAAGGAAGGAAATGTCTGCACTGATAGTTTATTTATTCATGTTGAGAATGTAATCCCTGAAGCTACTATTTTGGCAGCTAATAATGTGCTTGAAGATGAATGATTGATGCAAAAAACTAATAAAAAGAAAGGTAAAAGAAAAAACAAACTCCTGCATCTTGATAGAGAGAATATTATTATTGATGGGAAATATCATTCCGATGGTGAACAGTTCAACACCCTTCCTAGATCTTCTAGAAGGGGTAGCTTGAGACACTATGTTTAATATTATGGTTTGGAATATTAGAGGAGAGGCAGACCTTGCTTCCCTTAATGGGTTGAAGCACTTATGCAGGGTTCACAAACTTTCTATTTTTGTTCTTTTAGAGCCTCTCCTCTCTCTAAATAAAGAACATATATTCAGAAAATTTAAGCAAAATAAGCATTTCTGCAATATAAATAATAAAATTTGGATTTTTTGGATGTACAAAATTGTTCTAAACATCATTGAAAATGAGGAGCAATTTATGTTGGTTTACTTTAAACTTGACACCTATTTTTCTTGGGTTACTTTTGTCTATGCTAGTTATTTTCTTCAGAATAAGTATATTCTTTGACATAAACTAACACTTATGGGAGATATCATTAAAGATAACAGTTTTGTTGGGGGTGATTTCAATATGATTATGAAGCCCACGGAAAGGAGAGGAGGAGGGTGTGGTGATCTCACGCTTATTAATCGATTTTGTGATAAAATTGTTGAGGCTGGTCTCTATGATCTTAGGTACATGTGTTCCCCTTTTACTTGGAGAAGGGGAACTCTTACACAATGTCTAGATCATTATTTTTGGAATCACTATTTTTCAACTATTTTCACATCTCAAAAGTGCAACACATAAATCATGCGGGTTCTGATCAAAACCCCATTCTGCTTTCTCTTGATTTCACTATCAAGTCTACCACGTATTATTTTAAAATTCTTAATATTTGGACCATTCATGATACATTTTTTAGTATTATAAAGCAGGCTTGGGATTACGAAGATGTTGGTAATCCGTGATTCATACTTTGGCAACTACATAAACAGGTAGTTGCTCAGTTGCAGAAGTGGAATTTTCATACCTTTGGTAATGTTCACACTAAAGTACAGGAAGCACAAAAGGTGGTGGATAGTCTTGAGACTCAAGTTATTTGTTCTCTTCATCACTTTGATGAATTGGCATTGGCTCATACAAATCTTCTTGAGGTTATTTCCTTGGAGGAATAACTATTAAAGCAAAAAGCTAATGATATTTATTTCACTAGCGGGGATCAAAACACAATTTTTTCACACCTCTATTAAGCCTAAAATAAATCTTAAAATTCTTAAAATTAAAACATCTGATGGAAGATTATTTACTTATGAGAAAGACATTGGTAATAATGTTGTTGATTATTATTTCAAGCTATTTCGCAATTTCTCCCTATTGATTCTGATCTATTTGCGGGGAAATATGAGTATGTTTCCCTTTGGAGCAGAAGATTTTTTTCGGTATCTAAGGAAATCAATTCTAATAAGACTCCTGGTCCGGATGGATTCACTGCAGCTTTCTATATTACTTGTTGGGATATTATCAAACATGAGGTGATACAATCTATTCAAAGTTTTTTTTTGTGATAATCCAGGTAAATTTTTTACCTCCCCTCTGATAGTGCTCATACCTAAGAGAACTGATAAAATCATTTGGGATAAATTTAGATCCATAGCTCTCACTTCTTTCATCTCTAAAGGTTTAAGCAAACTGTTCATTTCTAGATTACAACCGCTTCTCACCAATATTATTTTGCCTCAGCAATCTGTCTTTATAAAAGAAATAGAGATAACTGATAATATCTTACTTGCGTTAGAACTTTTTAAAGATCTTGACAAAAAATATCATGGAGGTGACATGGTTCTTAAACTTGACATTAAGGAAACATTTGATATAATTAGCTAGGATTTTCTCATTAATATTATTCGGGCTCATGGCTTTCAAAATAACTTTTGCTCTGTAATCCAAAGATGACTGGAGAATAACCATTACACTGTACTTGTTAATGGTGACTCCTATAGTTTCTTTTCTATTTTGAGCTTATCCCCTACAATTTTCATCATTGCATTTGACTACTTCTCTCATTTAATCAATCAAATGCAATTGCGTAAAGCGTATACTCAATTCTCCCATAAATTAACGATTTTGGTTAATCATTTGGCTTATGCGGATGATGTCATTCTTTTCTCTAATGTCAGTAAAATTGCTATTAAAACACTTATGCAGGTTCTTAATATCTTTCAAGAAACTTCCGGCTTATCTTTCAATAAGGAAAAATGCAATCTTTATTTTTGGAAATATGTTAACAGATCTACTACTACTTGGGTTGTTTCCTACACTGGTTGTCATACTGTCACGTTGCCTCTCAAATATCTCGGTGTTAATCTCTTAAGGAGGCATCGAAAACAAACACAGTTAGATGAGGTAGTCAATAAAATCAAAAACAAAATCGATGACCCTAGGAATATTTTTTTCTCTAATGGTGGGTGCCCTGCTAAAAAGTGTCCTTCTTAGCATTCCTCTATATGCCTTACAAATTCTAAAACTTAAAAAGAGCACTCAGAACACCTTGGAAAGGTTTTTTAATCGTTTTCTTTAGTCGGGCAGTCACTCTAGAAAATATTGGGTTGTTTTTTTCTAAAATTTGTAAGCCTAAATCCGCTAGTTGTTTAGGTTTTAAGAGCTTGAAACAAATTTCTGAAATTAATATGTACAAACTTTGGTTAAAATTTTGAGCTAATAAGTTTTGATGGGCTAAATTCCTTTTGCATAAATATTTCTCTCATTTCAACCCGGTCATTGTTCAATGGAAAGTGGGTGGTTTAAAACTTTAGAAAGATATACTTAAAGCTAGATCGATGGCTAGCAATTTTATTTTTTGGGATATTGGAAAGTGAAATACTACTTCTGGCATGACCAATAGGGTTTGAGAGATTGGGATATATCATTAAATTCACCGCTCGATAACAATTTGCTTATTTCTGATTGTTGGCTGGATGGTAAATGGGATGTTAACAAATTGCATGATCTTATTGGCATCAAAACAGCTCAGGTCACTAGAATCCCTATAAAGAATAGTTTGAAGGACACCCTTCTTTGGAAAACCACCTCTTTTGTTTCCCCTACTAAATTGCTTTACTCAAATCTTTATATTCATAGTAATTGGCATTGGGGACACTTTATCTGGAATGTCTTTCTATCTCCATCTATTTCTTTCTTCCTTTGGAAGTTTCCTTAATATGCTACCTTTCGATGCTATTTTAAAGTTCAAAGGTTTGAAGTTGGTTTCTCAATATTTTTTGTGTAAGAAGGAAGAGGAATCAACTTTAAATCTATTTTTTCTTTGTCCTTTCGCCAAAGAAATCTGGAATGCGATGGGGCACCATTTCAATATCATTTGGTCAAACTGTTTATCTATTGATGATTATATCCTTATTTGGAGATCTGTTGCTCAAGTGGATACTAAATTGGTTTGGTTTCCTTTGGTCATTCTTTGGTTCATTTGGGTTGCCAGAAACGACTACAAATATTAGAATTTGGGCTTGGCTCCCTCTACTACTGTCTCTTATATACTTGCTTATTTCCATCGAGCTTGTCACAGTTTGAACCTGGGTGAATCTTTATCTCCGGCATGAGTGGGTAGGATATCCGCTTTGATTAAGTGGCAACCCCCTCCTTTGGGTTGGACGAAGTTCAATATTTATGGGAGCTGGACTTCCACTGCTACTGGTGGGTTTTTTTGTAATCATTCTGGGCATTGCCTATGATATTTTGCTTCTCCCATTATTGTCTATTCTCCTCTTGAGGCCGAGTGCTGGGCTTTTCTTCTGGCACTGCAAATGGCGGTTTGCTGTAATTTTTACAATCTTATTGTTGAAACAGATTTTCTTACTCTTTATAAAGATTTTTGTGTTGCCTCTACACCCAAATGGAATTTGTTGGGTACTATAAATAGAATCAGAGATCTTATTGATAAGTACCTCTGATCAATCCAAATGTCTTATATTTATCGTGAAGGTAATTCACCGACGGATTGGTTGTCTGAGAAAGGCTGAGATGCAGCTTGCCTTTTCATAGGTGTTAAACCCATGCATCATTTAACTAGCCTTTGAAAGGGAGACTTACTGGATTTACCTTTTATTAGATGCTAATTTACCTGGGATCAAGCTCTGTTTCTACTTTTGCACTAAAATTTCATTATGGAAGATCTCTCCCTTTTGTGTATTTGTTACACATTTGGTTTTGGACACTATGTTGCTATGATGCGTTGGCCTATATATAGAAGTATGTTGGGAAATTTATGAGGACGGTGATGATCTACTCGCCATTCGGTTTTTGTTTCTGCTGCATCTAAATCGAACCATGATCTGCTCTCCATTTGGCTTCTGTTACCGCCAAGACATTTTTTGTCTCACTGCTGTTTTCTGCATTGGTGGACTTTCTGTTTTCTGCATTTTGTTGTTACTCTTATTGCTTTCTCCTTAAGTTCATTGAGTGGGCTGGACGGTATTCAAACTGTAAGAATCATTAAGATTTTGTTGGTTAGCTGCAATGATGCTGATGATGCCTTCTCTAAGTCCTATCTTTTGCGTTACTGCTGCTCCTTGGAGCCTGGAGATGGATTTCCAGATTGTGATACAATGTTCTGTTGTGGGTTACTTGATTTTGCTATGAAGATCTGCACTTTCTTCGGTTTGAACCTAGCTGTGACTGGGTGGCTTCTAATACGGATAACCCTGAATCTCATTTTTCTAGACCGTTCACCTGTTTCTCAACTCTCTGGACCTTATTTTCTGCTATTTACAGATCCCTGGGCCACACTACTTTGTTTTCTTTCAGGGAGATATAAACTTTTGCTTCCTTCGGTGGTGTACTAGCATGTTTTTTGGACAGATTTTCCCTCTCGACTTTAACTTCCCTTGGTGGCTGAACGGCTTCTCTTCAGTGATGCAAGTTTCCTTCGACTTTGCTGTGCTATTTGGACCTCAAGGCATATTTACAGATGGATGGGCTATATTTCTTTTAATTTTTTGGAGGGTATACTAGTATATTTCTTTTAGGGGTAAGCTTGTATGTTTTGTTTTGAGTTTTTTGTGTGGAGTTGTACTTGGGAGGTGGAGCCCCTTAGGGGTGTGTTGATGTTTTAGCCTTTTTTTCTCTTTAGCCATGGGGATCCACCCCCTCTTTTTTGTAACTCTTTTTTTTGCAATTAATAGAATCGGAGCTGTATAATGCCTGTATAATGCGCCTCTCCATATATATATATATATATATATATATATATATATATATATATATAAAATTCAATAAACTTTACATATCATAATGTCGTCGTCCCGCCGCCCTGCTAGGGTTCGCCATGGGGCGAACCCTAGCATTTCGATTGTCGTTGCTGCTCCGATCTCCACTCTCTCACGCGTCCGTGAGTTGGCGTCGTCGATTGCGGCGAAGAAGACGCAAGGTGCGTCGGCTTCCAAGTGTTCCCCCTCGCCTCCCGCCAGCATTGTCGATCGCTCGCCAGAGTTCGCGGCTGCCTGCGTCTGCGTCTGTCTGTGCCGATCGACAGCTTGTTGAAGAAATGGCTTCAGGACGTTCCTACGCAACTGCCCTCGCCAGTGATAACCCCATCTCCGCCCCTCTTTCGAACAATTTTGCTCTTGGAATTGAAACCGGATTTCTCAAAAAAACTTCCCGTAAAAACGGCAAACCTGCAATCTTTCTCACTGAGGCAGAGATCTCCACCCTAGCTGCGCCCTGCCGACTGTTCTTAGTAAGTTTATGTATGGAAACCCTACGAGCTATTTTTCTCACCTGTATTCATTGAAGCCAAAAGAACTTTGAGCAAATGAAGCTGAGAACAAATGAAGCTGAAAGGGGATTGGAAGATCTTTAATTTGGATTATCGCCACATTCTTATTCAATTATCAAATGACGAAGACTACACCCTTTTGTTTGCAAGAAGAGTTCTTCGAATAGAAAACCAGGTGATGAAGGTTTTAAAATGGACGGTGGATTTTGACCCTTGTACTGAACCTCCTACCGTTCATGTTTGGCTGCGCTTCCCAGATTTGAAGATCCACCTTTTTTATCAAGAGCTTCTCTTCGCTTTAGCGATGGTATACGGTAACCCCTCAAAGCTGACACGCCTACACTGAATTTGACTTAGCCTTCAGAAGCCAGAATTTTGATAGAAAGGGATATTACTTTACCTTTTCCAGGAGAAATATGGATTGGCACACAACATCAGGGATTTTGGCAGCAAGCAGAACTTGAACAGATACCACTTTATTGTATCCCACTGCCGTATGTTTGGACATTCTCCTTCTCAATGTTATCTGTTCATCCGAATTTAAAACCTTCAAGTAAAAAACGCTTATGGATCTGTCCCACCTCATACATGTCTCTCCTCCGCTCCTGAGTGCATTTATCAGACTATTGAAACATAACACCGGTTGACACGATGTCACGTCCCCCTCCCACTACTAGAGATAATACTGTATATGTTCTTCTGACTGATATATTGGCAGATGGTTTACTTGGGTCTGATAATCAGAATAGTATTGAAGCTCCACATCCCCAGGATGCATCAGGTGTTGAAGAGGCATGCTTACCATCTCTTCAGAATCAGAATGTTGTTACTGGTAGTCAGAAGCTGGAGGCCATTCTCGCCCACATGCCCAACAATCTGTTGACCACACCAATCAAATGAGTCGGTCCTCGGATGAGGAATGGCAGGTATACACATCTAAAAAGAAAAAGAAGAATGGAGGCACACCCAAGCTTGGGAACTTGATGGATGATAATCTAGTAACTTAGGGTAATGGAACGACACTCGGCAATTTGTTAGCTGTCTCCGCTCCTAAAACCAAAGGCAGAGACAAGACCAAGTTGGCTCGTGCCTAGCAGTTTATTTCCTGCAAGTTTTGTTTTTTTTGTGTTTTATCTATGTTTTATCCTTTTAGAATGCTAGTGTCTGATGTATTGTATGGGTAGGGCACATTATATTGAGTCCCCGTACAACCTCTATGATATATATATATATATATATATATATATATATATATATATATGCAAATTTCAGCCTCTCGTAAAATAAAGTAGACGAGAATCTCAACCCAAACTTGCAATGCATGCCATTTTTCACAAACCAGCATTTTTTTTAGAGAACCATAAACTTCATCAAAGTAAAACAAGCAAACAAAGCTGAAGTTTAATCCAAGTCTACCAAAACATCCCATTTTCTTCTGCACAAACCAACATTTTTAGGGAACCAGGAAGTTCATCACAGTAACATAAGCAAGCACAATTAAAGCTTAATCCAAGCCTATCAAAACAAACCATTTTCTTCTACACAAACCAATATTTTTAGAGAACCAGAAATTTCATCATAGGAACATAAGCAAGCCCAACTAAAGCTTAATCCATGCCTACCAAAATAACCCATTTTCTTCTGCACAAACCAACTTTTTTTGGGAAACATGAATTTCATCAAAGTAAAATAAGCAAGCACAACTAAGAGGTCGTTTGGAGCAGCTTATAGGCACGGGCGGCGTTTTGAAAACATCGTGACGTTGTTTGGTTCGTGCGTTCAAAAAACTTATTAAGAAACATAGGTTCCAATTTCTTAATAGACGGGGCCGCGGGATCGAAGTCGAGGCTCGCATCTTTAATTCGCGTTCAAAGGATTATTCCTCCCATCCCCTTCTACTGTCTATCTCCTCCCTCGCTTGATGTCTCTTGCGCTAAGTCGATCAATCACATTAACATACCTCGCCTCTCCCTCCGTCTGTGGCCACCGGATCCCCACACAACCGGAGCATTTTCCATTGCTCGAGATAGTTCAGGCGAGTCTTCTTCACATATGTCTACTTTTTACCCTTAGATTTCTATTTGTCTCTAATTCACGGTTGTTTTCGCCATTTTTTTTCCTTAGTATGAATGATAGTGCATCTGTGAACAATTTTTCACTAATGTGATGCACTTCATTTCTCTTTCCAAGTGTTTGATTACTTATATTTCTTAATTAGAGATTTGATGATGACAAGATTGTTGATTTTTGAGAAAATAGTGATTATAAATTAATGCTGCTCTTCCAAATTTGGATATGATGTTAATGGCTTCCAATACGGTGGAAGGGATGAAATTGGAAGTATGATCACTTTTCTATGAATAGGACCACTCTAGATTGGATTTTTTTTTTTGCTGGCCACATTAGAAATTTTAGCATTTCTAATTTGATTACTTTTGCTTTCACTTGTTGGAGATGCTTACATGTATCAAATTATTTGGATCTAGCTTGTAAGTGTTTTGCATGAGTTTTAAGTCGTTTGTGTGTTCTTTTTTTAAATCAGCGTTAGTCCTGCATGAAGCAGAAATGCTGGCTAGGTTGATAGGAATCGTTGTTTTTGGTGGTTGCAAAGCTGGCGGCGACAATTGTCAATTGCTTGGAGATACACCAGCAGCAATGGTGCTCTGGATGTGGTACTCCGGCCTGTTTCAATCTTTACTGTGATTATTGCTTTCTGGTAGTCTTATGTTACGCATAAATTTGTGAACTGCTCGCCTTTAAAAAATGTTTTATTTTTCGTTGTGGCCAATTGGGTTGTTTCATCGTGCAATTTGCAAAATAACAGTAAATTTGTTGACTTCTATAACATTTTATTGTAGATGTTGGCTGGTAAAGTAGATATTTATTGGAATGAGGGGTGGAATCAAGTTTAGGTTCTTACATTAGTTCTTGCTTATTTTCTTGTTTTTGGCTTGGTTTTTCTTTTTCGCAACTGAGAACACTGAGATTAATATGCTGGAGCCATTCAGCTCATCATTTCTTTATATATTTTTCATTCACAAATGAGAGTTATGGTGGGTTGATCATTAGCAGTATTTGTTTTTATAAAGGAGTTATAGCACGATTTTTTATATGATATTAAAGATTTGAGTGTTATGTAAGTATGAAAGTCTAGATGTGAGATATGGAAATACATAAAATTATGTGCCATGTATGTAAATGCACCTTTCTTTTTAGGTTCTCGTGGTCAATTACCATGATAAGCTTAAAGCAACACCAATTTCTCACATCAGCTTTGTGAAATACTACCATGTTCTTCGTACTTCTTGTGGTTGTTTTCTGTTGATTTTTTATTTGTTGGTCTGGGAGCATTCAGCTCCACAAACTACAGCTCGTTGTTTCTTTTTTTGTTTGAAGAAATAGTAATAAACTCAGAATTTCAAGAGACTTTCATTCCCCTTCAAACCTCGAGTAGAAAAGTGAATAGCCCTACATCTGTTGCTCTAAAAATAGACAATAGCTGTTTGGATAAAATTGGTTCGTAGTTCTTGGACCAAAATTATTTACTTGTACCTTTGCTTTGGAACTCAATAATGGTTTTGAGATATAACAAAAGACCATGACCCATCCTAACTTTTTGAGACAAATTGGGTGGAGTACTACTACGGATAAATATGTTATTAGCGCATAACATGCTTATGACTGATTGATAATTTTAATAGTGTTCTTTATTTGATGTGGTCCAATCAGGAATTTTATGAGAAAGATGTATGATTTTGTTCTATCCCTTCTTTGTTCTTACCAGACCAATGAACTTTAGTCTGCTTATGTGATTTATAGTTCAATGCAATCCTGAAAAACCCGGATGCAATTTTTCTTTTCTCTCTATGTTGTGCAGTCTTTCAACCAGCTTGAATTAACTTAGCAAATTAATTAATAGTTTCATCTTTTTCCTATGCAAACACATGAATAAACTGAAACCAACTTGTTTTAAGCTATGGTTGCTCAGAATCAAATTATTTGAATTTGGGTAAATTGGAGTTACATCTCCTCTTCCCAATTGCCTAGCTAAATTTGACCAATTTTAATGATTGGTGAGTGAAGAGTAGGGATCTAGCATTTTGATTTCTTGTAGTTGGGTTTTGATAAACGTAATTCCATCCCAACTCCATTATTGGGTGCTATATTTATAGGTTTACAATGGAATCTTTCAGTCGTAGGAGAGGTTATTTCTTTAACTAGCACCATGCTAAGTTATCATGATCAATTTTAGATTATAATAGTTCAATCTTTTTATGTTCTCCATTCTAGTTGTTGCATGACCATGACTTTATAATCTTTACAGTGAGGTGTAAATCTTTTTATTTGTATTGTTATGAAGTGGTTTTTTTTGTTCTAAATTATCAAATATATAGACATGACAGTTTTGTTGCAAACAACACAACGGCGCAATGGTAGTGATCATTTAGCCAGAAACAGCTACAAATCAGCTGTTTTTCAAACGCACAAATCAAATAGTCAACCAGTTTATCCAGATTAGAGACAGAATAGTCATTTATCCAGAAACAGCAGCAAATTGGTTACTTTTCAAATGCACAAACTAAACAGCTAGTCAATTCATTCGGATCAGCTGCTGATCAGCAGCTTATCAGGATAAGCTGTTGATATGAATAAACTGGATAAATTGCAATTGTCCCAAACAAACCCTAAAGCTTAATCCAAGCCTACTAAAACATCTCATTTTCTTCTACACAAACCAACATTTTTAGGGAACCAGGAATTTCATCACAGTAGAATAAGCAAGCACAACTAAAACATAATCTAAGCCTACTAAAACATCTCATTTTCTTCTGCACAACCAGGGCTTTTTAGGAAACTGGAATTTCATTACAGTAAAATAAGCAAGCACAACTAAAGCATAATCCAAACCTACCAAAACATCCCATTTTTTTCCTGTACAAACTAGCATTTTTAGGGAACCAGGAATTTCATCACAGTGAAATAAGCAAGCACAACTAAAGCTTAATACAAGCCTACGAAAACATCCCATTTTCTTCTGCACAAACCAGCATTTTTCATATGAACAACAGTGAACTCAAAGGAAAGTAAAATTAGAAGATCAGGAAACAGAGGAGGATAAAGGATAGGGATAACTCTGTTCAAGATTTCGTTCCTTAAGGTTGTTCGACCCTTGCTGGAAAGGAAGGGAAGCAAGAAAATAAAAGATGGGGGCTTACTGTGTGTAGGATGGTGAGAAGAATATCCCTTATTTGCTATCAAATAGACAAGGATCTCGGGCACAAAGGGGAGAATGAACATGAGAGAACTAAAGCATCGTCCTCGTTACCGAGTAAAGGCATCGGGAAGGAGGAGATTTTGCCAACCAGGTGCTTTGGGGTGACAAGCTCGATGGGTTAACCTTAACCAAGTCGGAAACGGAAGATCTCAGAAGCCCGCTGTCCCAAGATGTGAAGCAGACACAGGCGTGTCTTCGGGAAGGTTTTCGGGCAGAGGGTGTCGGGCAAAGAGAATAAAAGGTGAACTCCATCCTGTGAAGGAGAAGCTAGGGCATGCGACCGAGGTCTTGCGAGGGCTTCTTTCGTACGGCTGTAAAAAAAAACCTTGTCGTTGGTGTTTAATTCGATTTATATGAGACGAATACCACCATATTATTTTAGTTTAATTTGTTAAACGAATTAAATATGAACAACCTTGCGTAAGTTCATATTTAAATTATTATTGTTTGAAATTAAAAAAAAATTAAAATAAATATATATAAAAAATTTATGTTATTTTAAAAATAATTATATACTCAAAAAATTTATTATATTTTAAAAATTAAATTTGTAAATTATAATGTACAATAAATTATTAATAAAAAAATATTTATATACTACTTAATAATATAGGTATTATATATTTATATAATATAAGATATATAATTAATAAAATATTTTATTTTATTATTTATTTATTTTTATCTACTGATACAAAACACATATCAACAGGAAGCCCTAATTTATTCGCCCTTTCCCCTCTCAAAATCACGGCGCTCTCTCCTCTCATCCTCTGAGTCCTCTCGCTCTTTCTCCTCTCGAAAGCACTCTTCCTCCTCTTAGTTTCGGCTACTCCTTCGTTCTTTCTCATCTTAGTTTCGACTGCTCTTATCTCAAAATTTTAAAAAGCTTCCTCTCAGTGGTGACTACGAGAACCCTACTTCTTGTCGTCTCAAAATCGTGACTCTTAGTGGGATTGGTTGTGTTTGTTCTCTAATCTCTACTTCTACTGTCTTCGATAAAGTGTATTTGGTGAGTCAGCATAGGATCAACCACTCTCAGTATTTTTGCTTCGATGCTTGCTGCTTGGTTGGTCGATATTCTTGCTTGGTTGCTTGTAAGGCTAGTAGGCTACCGAGACGTCTGCTTTGAGCATATTTTCTGTAATATTTCATATTACCTCAAGGTTTGCCTCTTAGTTTAAATTTTAAGAAATTTGTTTAGGTTTAGTTAAATTTTTTGAGTGAAACCTAGGGCTTGAAGTTGCTGAAATTTCTGTATGAGGCCATTTATGAGTATGAGTTTTATGAGTATGAGTTATGTTTTTAATTTTTTGGAGTTTAAGTGTTGTTATGACTCATGGCCTCACTCTTCCATGTGTCAATAGTTTGATAATAGCAGCATACAAGTAGAGGGGATAGTCATGACTCGTGACATTGCAAGGTATATTAAGTTTTCGAGTAGTTGACATTTGCATGCTAGAATGTTTTGATACATATATTAGACCTAAGAGTTTTTTTGTATTTACGTATTTAAGAGTTTTTGGCTCTTTTAAGTTACAAATCTTATATTAAGAGTTACAGATCGTATTCAAGAGTTTTTGGTATTTGATACTTATATTAGACCTAAGCGTTTTTGGTGGTCGACGTGGCGTATGAGTAGGGATGATGGATATGATTGTAGAGTGTTTTGTTGCTGACTGTATCCCAAAATTATGCAGGAAGAAGCTTTCAGGCTGAATTTATATTGAGTTTGATGCTGTTCTTAAGGAAATTAGATGCTGTTAAAATGAATTAAGGTGTTGATATTATGATTAGGTGCTGTGTAGGCAGTTGAAATGGTGACTGCAATGCTTTATAATGTTATGGTTTCAAATGAGATTTTTTCTTTATATGTTTGTGGCAATAATTGCAGTGCTTTATGATGCAGTTCATATAAAAGCTACAATATCCTTTTCTACAACACTTTCTTTTATCACGGTTTCAAATGAGATTTTATTTTTATATGAGATGGTAGGTTTCAAATGAGAGTTATGTTATTTTCGACGACATTAATTTTAAAGAAAGATTGGCATGTGTACCACTCAATTCGTATGTTTATTGTTCCTGCTCCTGCTGGGCTTACAAATGAGCATTATATTACAAATGAGCATTATGAGCTTCTTTTTTATTCCAAAACCTATTGTTGGCAATACCTGCAGTGTTTGCTCGACATTGGTTTATTCAAATAAGGTTCATTTCTTCTGCATTAGAAGTCCCCATCATTCCTACGATTTCATTTCTTTTGTATTATGGTTGTGTGTGTGCTGGGTTATCTGGTTCAGTGACATTTCCAGGCATGGTGGGGAGATTGTCTAGTTGAGTTTATTGGTTTGGGAGTATTTGCATTGGAATGGTCGACGTGGCGTATGAGTAGGGATGGTGGTTATGGTTGTAAAGTGTTTTGTTGCTGACTGTATCCCAAAATTATGCAAGAAGAAGCTTTCAGGCTGAATTTATATTGAGTTTGATGTTGTTCTTAGAGAAATTAGATTTGTTAAAATGAATTAAGGTGCTGATATTATGATTAAGTGTTGTGTAACAGTTAAAATGGTGACTGCAATGCTTTATAATGTTGTGGTTTTAAATGAGATTTTTTTTACAAGTTGGTGGCAATAATTGCAATGTTTTATGATGCAGTTCATAAAAAAATTACAATATCCTTTTCTACAACACTTTCTTCTATCGTGGTTTCAAATGAGATTTTTTTTTTATATGAGCTGGTAGGTTTCAAATGGCGACTTTCGTTGAATTATGAAAAAGGGCATTGGTTTATGAAAAAGATTGACATGCAGTGATTGCAATGCTTTATAATGTTGTGGTTTCAAATGATATTTTTTCCTTACAAGTTGGCGGCAATAAGTGCAATGTTTTATGATGCAGTTCATATTAAAGTTTATTCTTTTATTCTCCAGAAAAAAAAATTAAAAAGAAAATTGGTGTCCAAAACTTCTATTGGCTGATAGGGGGAGGAAGCAATTCATGGTACTTCTCTTTCCATATTATGCATATGGATCCATTGTACTACTTTTTTCATGTTAAGCATGTAAATCTATGGCAGTTTTCCTAAAAATTGATGATAGAGATTTAGTTAAGATATTTTTTAATACAAGATTGCAAAGACCTTTTGTGAATAGATTGGCGAGTTGATTTTTCGTAGGAATATACAGTGTAAATAGTATTTTTTGTTTCTCTTTTACAAATTGGCTCTTCACCTGCATATTTTTAGTTTGAACATACTGTACTAGATCGAGGACAATTTCAATAACAAATTATTGTTACAATATATCATCTAGTATTATTTTAGTATAAATGAGCTCATAGATATCTTGAGAGCTATTGCTCTGAATTAAGATTTAACAATTAATCTTGAAACAATCGGTTGTTTATATGAGCTGGTAGGTTTCAAATGAGACTTATGTTCTTTTCTACGACATTGATTTTAAAGAAGGATTGGCATGTTTACCACTCAATTTGTATGTTTCCTGTTCCTGCTCCTGCTGGGCTTACAATTGAGCATTATGAGCTTCTTTTTTATTCCAAAACCTACTGTTGACAAAACCTGCAGTGTTTGCTCGACATTGGCTTATTCAAATAAGGTTCATTCCTTCCGCATTAGAAATCCCCATCATTCCTACGATTTCATTTAGCAGTTTTAATTGCAGTTTTTATTTGGGATCTCATTAGAAGCCAGATGTTAGTGTATGAAATGCTTACAGGGTTCATTTGGAAGACATACACTTATGTTTTATTATCCTGCAATTTTTTTTTTGTCTGCACATCATTTGATATTATATTTTTTTTATATAGATATTTACAATGTCAAATATTGAGCATTCTCAGTCTGTATCAAATGACGAACAATTGTCACTTGCAACACAAGAAGAAATTGATAGTTCTCAACCTATTGAAATAACTGTTGGGAGCACTAGTACTGAAATACAAGTTACGAAAGGCAGGAAGAGAAAATCAACTGTGTGGGAGTATTTTATAGATGTTAAATCAAACTCTTTTAGGGTTGAAGTATCATAGGTTCAATGTGTTTGCTGTTGGGTGAAAATACTTAAACCCAAGTCAGGTACAACCTCTCAACTTCTTAGGCATGTTAAGGAATGTGCTAAGATAAAAGCAAAGAGTCAACAACAAGTTGATTTCTCAAACAAGAGACAAAAGTTACTGAACTTCTTGCCTTTAGAAGTTCAGGGTGAGTCAGAGATTCCTATTTTCTATGATCCCAAGAATTATGATCAACAACTCATAAGAGAGGTGATTGTGAAAATGATAATTGTACATGAGTATCCATTTATGATGGTTGAACATAATTGGTTCAACATATTGTTAAAAATGTTGAATCCTAACTTTCAATTTGTTTCAAGAAACACAACAAAAAATGATTACATGAAAGTTTACGAGTGCGAGAAAGAAAATGTTAAATCTTGCCTAAAGATGTTCGTAGGGTGTCATAAACTACAGACTGTTGGACCTCCAATCAAACTATCAGATATATGTGTTTGACTGCCCATTATATCGATGAAACATGAAAGTTAAAGAAGGTTATTATCAACTTTATTGAGTTAGAGCCTCCACATACTGGCACTTACATTTGTGATGTTATCTATGAGTTCTTGTTGGAGTGGAATCTTCTGGATAAATTATCTACAATTACTTTAGATAATGCGAGTGATAATGACGTGGTTGCTAGTTCATTAAAATTGAATTTTCAATCACGCGGAAAGTTACACTTCCATGGTTTTTTTTTCATGTCAGATGCTGAACACATATTATCAATATAATGGTCCAAGATGGGCTAAAGGAGGTTCATGAAATCATCCAAAATATCAGAGAGTCGGTGAAATATCTAAAAAATCCCCTACAAGATTATATAAGTTTATAGAGGTGACAAAACAATTGGGTGTTGCAACTAAAAAGTCACTATCCATTGATGTTTCCACTAGATGGAACTCAACTTTCAATATGTTGGAGTCTGTATTTATTTATCGCAGTGTTTTTTTTTTCACTACGCAATAAGAGATAGTAACTACAAATGGTTGACTGTTAATTCAGAATAGGTGAAATATGAGAAAACTAGAAAATTTCTTTTAGCTTTCAATAATGTTACAAATATGATCTCTGGCACACAATATCCTACTGATAATATATTTTTACCTGCAGTTTCGTATGTTAAGATGATTTTAATTGAAGAGTCATTGTCAGAAGATGATTATATGAGGAATATGGCTATGAGTATGTAAGTTAAATTCAACAAATATTGAGGGAAATGCAATCTTCTTATGTCTATTGCAGCAATTCTGGATCCTAGATTAAAACTAAAGTTTATTAGTTACACATTCTCGAGATATACTCACATAACGAGGTTGACCAAAATCTTAAAATAGTTCAAGATGCCTTGTGAGAAATATATGCAGATTATATTGTTGATTGTAATGTTTCCAATGCGGGATCTTCATCTGCAATTGATCCTACGAGTTCCTCAAGTCATTTTGATGTAATGTTTGGGTTTCAAGATTTTGTTGTAGCTTATGGTTCTGTGGAACCATCAAAACTTGATTTACAAGTATATGATTTACATTTACAAGTATATCTTGAGGAGGGATTATTTGTGTGTTCTAGTAAAAAATTTTATGTGCTCGATTGGTGGAAGATGAATACATTGAAGTATCTGTAACTTTATATTATAGCTCGGGATATTCTATCAATACCTATAACCACAGTTGCCTCATAATCAGCTTTTAGTGCAGACGGTAGGGTGTTGGATGATTACAGAAGTAGTTTATCTACTAAAACTGTTAATGCATTGATTTGTGCATCTAGTTGGATTCGATCTACTCAACAAAATACTAAGACATTAACGGTAATCTTTTAATTAAGTATATCATTTTCTACTTTCTAGTGTATTTTATTTTTTCACAATATTAGATATTAATATTTATTTTCATTGTTTCTTTTCAACAAGAGATTTTTGATGAGAAAAAATTTAATATTCAACTTTCAAACATATGAAGCCAACTTAGCCAAATCTAAGCTATTATTAGATTCATTGCTAAGAATTTATATTATTATTGTAGCTTTAAACTTTACTAGACACTTACTATTATTTTCACACTTGTTATTCATTACATTATCATTGAATTCATTGCTAAGCTTTTATTTGGGATTGCAAGTCCCCATTATTATTTTTCTTTTTTTCCCTGATGAAATTCGGGTATGTGTGCCTATTTTGCTATGTTAATGTTCATCAATGGCTTAAGTGAACTGGATTGCTCTTCTTGTTATAGATGATTTGCCTAAACTTTTTGACATTTTGGTTGGGAGTGGCTGAAATTAGCTGACAGATTTCGGATGCATAATGGGATTTTATTGCATATGGGATTTTAGTGCATATGCTTACGTGAACTGGCATGCTCTTCTTGTTATAAATGATTTGCAGTTCACAAAGTTCTTAATGTTGTGGTAAATTTTGGATTTAAGTGCATATGGGATTTAAAAACTTTAGAATTTGGCAGTTCACAAAGTTCTCATGCAGGTAGTTCACAAAGGTCACTTGCAGCAAAATTTATCATGATGAGATTAGATTTTGCTTAATTTGTTCCACGGTAAAGAATCATTTGATGGTGAATGTCCATCTGTCGTTCTATTCTTTGAATTGCAGGCACCTTTTTTTGTGCATTTGCAGGTATGGAGAAGAGTGCCATGACAACTTATATTCAAGAATTAATTGATATTTTGTGGTCACTGAGACGGAGAAGAGTATTATTATATGGCAATGCTGCTCATGGCTATTTTCAGTTCCTCTAATCAAAGCTAATCTCATCATTGATTATAGACTTCTAATATTTTTTATCATGCTTTAATAATTGGTTTGGTGCAAGAATAAAATGGTTGAAATTTTCGCTGAGAGTGGTTGAAGAAAGAAACAAACATATTGCGACCAAATGACTGATTTATGAGAACTTCATAAAATTCTAAAGTTTTCTTTTGTTAAATCATTTCTGCATCCTGTTTTTAATGCAGTGCCTGAAAAAACTATGTTTTCTTTTTTTGGTTTCTTTTAAAATTGGTCAACTCATATTAAAGTTATGTATTCTTCTCAAGTGTTTAATTTATGTCCTAGATTCTAGTGCAGGCAGTTCACAAAGTTCCTAAAGCTAGCTGGCAACCAGAAGAAAGGTTTTTTACATAGCATTATGGATTGATGTGTTGAATTGACTTTTTGACAACACGAGTTCTTAAATTTGATGTAGCTTTAAACATCGTCTTATGTTTGTGCTATGAATCATACTTCACAGATTATGGACCGTTATTTCCTCTTTCCTCTTTGAAGATGACAGAACATGTTTTTAGTGGAGTGAGCGGTGCTAATGTTGAGGTAACATTTTATATGTTGTATGGAGAAACAGCTTGAGAAATGTAACTTTTTAGTATTGTTAACTCTTTTGTTCAATTCTACAACAATAAAATTACTTAATTGCAAGTTGCTGTTAATATTCCAACAACTTATGAATGCTTTGATCTAAAACCATTAGCTTATGAAGATTTCATGCCATTCAGTTGCAGAGTCTAGATCCATTGGCATGCCACGCTCTTGTTTGTGCAAATGTTGTCCCAGACCTTTCTAGTGAGTTTGTGAGTAGGGTTGAGATGTTGGTGAAAATTTTAGTATTAGAACATCATGGTTTTCACAATTTTTTTTCTTCTTTTTGATCTGTAAATGCTAGTCTCATATGATCACCGGTTTCCTTCTAAAATTTTTTTTTAATGTTGTCATTATTTTACTAACCTACTTGCTCTATGGAAGCTTTATGTGCTATTTGGGATTTTTTTTAATGAACAAATGATTGTTTTGCTAAGGGTTGGGAACATGAAGCAGAAGCTTCAGAATCCAGAAAACAAAATTTTTGCTTAAATGTTTCAGAAGAATTATGTTGGAAAAATTCTTGAATGTCATCTACGCTTGCTTAATGTTGTTCGTATTTATAAATTCGGCCTATTAAATCGTCAAGTTTTCTTTTCTTATCTTTTTATGTAAGATATTTTTTGCTTGAATAATTGGATGTAATGACAAATGATGAAATATTTTTATTGAAGTTTGTTATTTATTTTTTTTTGGTAGTTTGAAATTAATTATTAATTCTTATATATTTTATGAAAATGTATTTCAATTTTTAAAAGATAAAATGATGTATTTCAATTTTTAAAAGATATGAGAATTAATATTTAAATTGTTGTCTATTTAACAATTCAAAAAATATATACAAACTTGAAAATTTTCAAATTTTTCGAACATTTCAAACATTACAAATTTGAACGATTCGAACAATTCGAACAAAATCGAACCGAACACGAACAAACCCTTCACGAACAATTTTAAACACGAGCATATTTCAAACAAACTATATTTCAAACGAACCGAACACAAACATGAGCACTGTTCGTTCGGGTTCGGTTCGTTTACACCCCTATTCTTGTGTGAGATGGGGAGGCGTTAGGTTAAAAGGGATTCCCTTTTTATGTTAATTTATCTTCATTGATTTTCATGTTATTCGTTCGTGCACAAAATTATAGGAAAACTGGTTTCCTCCCTTTGTAAATTTGACATTCTAGATGTGCTCATAAGGTCTATTTTGTCATCTATGGCAGGCTGAAGTAATTTGCCGATGACCGGGCCAATTTACATTTGATTTGTGCGTGACATAGCGAATAATATTCGTCGATCTGATTGGGGTCATATGAAAAATAAAATACTGACAAATCCTCGCCTAAGCCATGGCTGAGGTCCAGTAGAACACTCTCAGCAACAACTCGTTCAACCTGTGTTGAAGGATCTCAAATTTGTGTTGCGAGGGCTTTCATTTTATTTTAATTTCATTTTTAGTAAATTTGCAGCTAGCTACAAGATTATTGGTATCATTTTTTAAAAGAAAATGTGTTGGTTTCCCACTTTTCCTACTTGCTTTCCGCACTAAAGTTTGCACACCCACCCCTTCAAAAGTATCATGATATGATTATGAAAAAACATAGTTCTTGAAGCTTATCGCCACAAAACCTACCACAACCTCTGCAAAGGCTTTATCCATGGAGGATGAGAAAAAAAATAGGGGAACTTACATCAAACAGAGGAATCACCACCATGACGCCCAGAACCTAGCAAAGCCAGCACCTGCCACTCTTGTCATTGTTTTTGTGTGTCTCTATATATATATATATATATATATATATGGCGGCTGAGTATGGTTTTTCTCTGTTAGGGTTTGCAATTTGATGGCTCCCTCCTTGCGGCGCAGTCGTGCACGGTGGTGGGTCTTGGTGTTTCTGTATCAGGGTAGTCTATTATCTTGGCAGGGGGTGTTGACAAGAAGTTTTGCTTCACTTTGTTCTTTCCCGGACAGCTGCTGTTCAAATTTGGGTTACTGTTATATTGCCTACTAAAGTTTTGGTGGGTTGTGTATTGCTTCCCGCACTAAAGTTTGCACACTCGCCCCTTCAAAAGTATCATGATATGATTGTGGAAAAACATAGTTCTTGAAGTTTATCTCCACATAACCTACCACAACCTCTACAAAGGATTTATCCATGGAGGATGAAGAAAAAAAAAATAGGGGAACTTACATCAAATAGAGGAATCACCACCATGACGCCTAAAACATAGCAAAGCCATTACCTTCCACTCTTGTGTGATTTGATGGCTCCCTCCCGGCGGTGCAGTGGTGCACGGTGGTGGGTCTTGGTGTTTCTGTATTGGGGTGGTCTACTATCTTGACAGGGGGTGTTGACAAGAAGTTTTTCTTTACTTTGTTCTTTCCCGGGCAGCTGTTGTTCAAATTTGGGTTACTGTTACATTGCCTGCTGAAGTTTTGGTAGGCTGTGTAAGTTTGGTTCAGTGCTTCTAGTTGAAGTTTAAGCTCCTGGTATTCTTTGGTGAGGTTTTTGTTGTCTTGCACACCCGCCCCTTCAAAAGTATCATTATATGATTGTGGAAAAACATAGTTCTTGAAGTTAACCTACCACAACCTCTGCAAAGGATTTATCCATGGAGGATGACAAAAAAAAAAGGGGAACTTACATCAAATAGAGGAATCACCATCATGATGCCTAAAACATAGCAAAGCCATCACCTTCCACTCTTGTCATGTGTGTGAGTGTGTGTGTGTGTGTGTATATATATATATATATA
>NW_018165137.1:560166-564216 GCF_001263595.1 Phalaenopsis equestris | reverse complement strand
TTTATATATATATATATGGCATCTAAGTATGGTTTTGCTCTGCTAGGGTTTGTGATTTGATGGCTCCCTCCCGGCGGCGCAATGGTGCATGGTGGTGGGTCTTGGTGTTTCTGTATCAGGGTGGTCTACTATCTTTGCAGGGGGTGTTGAAAAGAAGTTTTGCTTTACTTTGTTCTTTCCCAGGCAGCTGTTGTTCAAATTTGGGTTACTGTTACATTGCCTGCTGAAGTTTTGGTAGGCTGTGTAAGTTTGGTTCGGTGCTTCTAGTTGAAGTTTAAGCTCCTGGTATTCTTTGGTGAGGTGTTTGTTGTCTTGGACACCTTCCCGGGTTGCTTTCTTTT
This sequence comes from Phalaenopsis equestris, assembly GCF_001263595.1. NCBI lineage: Eukaryota > Viridiplantae > Streptophyta > Magnoliopsida > Asparagales > Orchidaceae > Phalaenopsis > Phalaenopsis equestris. Next base: position 563,875 of record NW_018165137.1, on the reverse strand, counting down.
TGAAGTAGTATTGTTACATTGGTATCCTGGTGGTTGGGTTCAATGGTTGTGGATTACCCTATTAATTTAGAATTCAATGCCCAATGGACTAAGGCAACTTATGCAGGTGTGGTTGGCAAAGGGCACGACATCACAAAGTCTTTTGATCGCCTGGTTTTTCCTAAGGCTCTTCATGATGTTGTTGCAGGCAAAGAAGTCTGTCCCTATGTTAATCCCCTAAGTTTGAAGGATGGTGAACCATCCATCCTTTTCACTACCAAGGAAATTAAATCACTCACCAATACAATTAAGTTTACTTTGATAGGTAAATTCCAATTTGGTTATCCAAAGATGGACTATGTTAAGAAATATTTTGAGGATCTCAATCTCACTGGGGCCTGGAAATTGGGTTTGATGGATGACGAACATCTTTTAATTAAACTATCTAATGAAGAAGATTATGTCAGATTGTTTGCCAAACAATCTCTCTTGATTGTTGGGACTCTTATGAAACTTGTGAAGTGGACTCCTGCTTTTGATCCTAATAAGGAGCCTCCAATTGACTCAATGTGGTTCAAACTACCAAACCTTCCTATTCAGTATTATCACCAACATGTGCTTTTTAATATAAGTTGTGCCCTTGGATGTCCATTGAAGGTGGTGCTCTAATTTACAATATGGCTAAAACCGCCGGGGGTAGAGTTTTAGTTGAAAGGGATAAAACCCTTCCAGATGTGAAAAGGGTCTGGATTAGAGCGGAAGATGAAGGGTTCTGGCAGAATGTTGTGGTGGAGCAGAGACCTCTATATTTTCCACATTGTAGAATGTTTGGGCATACTATGGACAGATGCTATAGAATCTACCCACCCTTAAAAAAGAAGTCTTTTGGCCTTCACAAGGAGATTGTAGATGATGCCACTCCAATAGAGGTTGTGTTACATCCTGTACTTGATGTGGAATGGAATTCAGTTGTGAAATATGTGGTCCCTGCTACTGCTAATACAACCCAACAACCTCCACTTACTGGTGATTTGGTAATTCAACCTAATATGAACAACCCTTCAGTGGCTGCTGCTGATCTGGGAGTCACTTCAACATTAGCATTTAACTGCTCTCTTCCTGTTGAGGAGAGACATTTGGAGGCTACTACTCAAGATGAGAGATTATTGGAAATCAATCCTCACAAGTTAGATGATCCCCACTTAACAGTCTAACTGATGTGCTCATTGATGAGTGGCAAGTTCAGAAAAGCAATAGAAAGAAGAAAGGTAGGCTGAAATTAAAACAACTATTGGAAGTTCATTCATTGGATGGTCCTTCCACAAACCCACAAGCTGAACCCTACCCTAGAACCAGAGGGAAGGGGAAAACCATTTCTCAATGAATAATTTTTTGTGTTAGAATATAAGGGGAGTGGCCCACCCCTCCTCACTCAAGAGATTAATTTATCTTATCAGACCTCATAAAATTTGGTGTTTTGCTCTATTAGAGACCATGCTCACAAAATACCCTCAAAACATTTTAAGAAAATTCCCTAAGTTTACTCATTTTTCCAATTTGAACAACAAAATTTGGATCTTTGCTAGATCTGAGTTACAGTGGTATGCTCTTCATAACCACTCCCAATTCATTCACCAAATCTTTATTGGTGCTTAGCTGGGCTATGCTACATTTATCTATGCCAGCAATAATGTCAGTCAACAGCAAATCCTTTGGCAAGATTTACTGCTTCTAGGTCAGTATATTGACTCCTAGATTTTGAGAGGGGACTTTAATTGTATAACTTCACCTTCTGAAAAAGAGGTGGCAGAACTCCTTTGCTTTCATCTATGGCTAGGTTTAATGATTTCATTATTGATGTTGCCCTCTTTGATTTGGGTCACCAAGGCCCTCATTTTACTTAGAGGAGGGTTACCCTGTGGAAGAGGCTGGACAGAACGCTGGGCAATTCCAAGTGGCTCCAAACTTTTTCTTATACTATTGTTTCTCATCTTGCTATGACAGGGTCAGACCACAGGCCACTCCTTTGTTCCATCAACAACTCTTTTAGTCATGGAGGAACTCCCTTTAGATTTTAGAACATGTGGACTCTCCACCCTGATTTACTCAAAGAAATTGAAAAAGTTTGGATTTCTTAAATTGATGTTATCCCTTAGGTTAATCTTTAGCACCTTCAAAAAAAGGTTGCTTTACATCTTAGAAGGTGGAATTGAGAAAAGTTTGGGAATGTACATGATAATCTGAAAAGTTGCTCAAGAGGAGGTTTCCAGGTTGGAAGCTGGATTTCAAATGGGATTGAACTTTGAAGCTGAGTTATACAAAGCTAATGAGACTCTTATCTCCTAGATCAACTATAATGAAGCTTTTCTTAAGCCAAAGGTTGTTATAACTAAATTCACTAAGGGAGATAGAAACACTAGTTTTATCATGCTTGTATTAATTTCAAAATAAAATGTAACATGGTCCTCTCTACACTAATTTCGCAGGTCAGAACCTCACTGTTGCTGGGGAAATTGCCCAAGATGTTGTCAGTTACTTTCAAAAATTGTTCACTAACAGGCCACCCTCTAGATCTCCCATTGAGGCTTCTGTTTTCTCTGATTGTCAAGACTATGTGCATAGGTTGGATATGACCCAAATACCCTTGGAGGCTGAGATTAAAGCTGCATTAGATTCTATAGATGGGCAGAAGTTAGTTGGCCTTGATGGGTTTACCTCCCACTTTTATAAGGATTCTTGGTCAAAAATCAGTAAAGAGGTCACTCTTATTGTTCTGAATTTCTTCAATGGTGTTAATCCTCGCAGGTATTTCACTTCTTCTACAATCACATTGATACCCAAAAATAAAACCAGGAAAAATTGGGGAGATTTTAGACCCATCAGCTTAAGCAATGTCATTTCTAAATTGATTAGCAAAATAATAGTTTTCAGACTTCAACCACATCTATAAAACCTCATTTGTGCTAATAAGATTGCTTTTGTTAAGGGAAGAAATATAATAGATAATATAATGTTGGCTTAGGAACTTTTGTTGGATATTGACAGGAAATGTAGAGGGAGCAATGCCATATTTAAATTTGATATTAAGAAGGCTTATGCCACAATCAATTGGGATGTCATATTGGAAACTTTATCAGCTAGGAGCTTTTCTGTAAACTTAATAAATTTAATTGGAAGATGGCTAAATGTAATGCTCATTTTGTTCTAATCATGACAAAAGTCATGGCTTCTTCACTGTCACCAGGGGAATTAAACAAGGGGACCATTTGTCTCCTACAATCTTTATTTTAGCTCTGGATTATTTTTGAAGGCTACTAAACAATATGTTTGCTACTTCTCCTCATTTGGCTTATCACCAAAAATCTAATATTACCATAAGTCACTTGTCATATGCTGATGATCTCATAATTTTCTCCAATGCTTGAAAAACTACTGTCAAGGCTTTATATGAAGGCCTCAAACACTTTTAACACACTTAAAGTATGGATCTCAACTAGCAAAAATGCCAAGTTTTTATCAGTGATAACACTAAACCTCAGATTAAACACTGGATTTCTCAATACACTGGGTTCAGCCTTGCATCTCTTCCTATTAAGTTTCTTGGTGTGCAGTAATTCAAAGGTAGAACTGTTGACCTCACTTTTGGTTGAGGTCTAGAAACTTCTTTAGTAGCCTAGGTCTAGCCATAGGACTTTCCTATTGACTAGTCTTAGAAAACTAGGAAAGGTAT
>NW_018165137.1:559723-560051 GCF_001263595.1 Phalaenopsis equestris | reverse complement strand
TATAGGACTACTTGGCCTTAGGATTCACCCTGGGTGTTGGTTTGGAGTTAAGGTATACCATACCCCACAATACCCTGGCTAAGATCAATACATGAGAGCCCAAAATGGGGATTTCATTGATCCATGGTTCATTTAGAATGAATATTTATCCAATTTTACTTGAAATGCCCAACTTAGCCTTTTGCCTCTAGACGCCTCCAAATTACCTAACTGTCCATGGGACCCAAATTTGGCCAAAATTCCAAATTTTGCCAAAATACCCAAAATTGATCAAAACTCATTCCAAACACTTTGAATATATCCAAATTTGCCAAAACTGACAAAAATG
>NW_018165137.1:558367-558678 GCF_001263595.1 Phalaenopsis equestris | reverse complement strand
TGCCATTTTTACTGAGCATCATAAGCTTTAACCTTGATCCTACCCTTGGTTAGCCACTTTAACCCAAGATAAAGCCCAAAACCGTGAGCCCCCACATGGCTAATACCCAAACTCATGCCAAGAAGCCACCTCAGCCCAAATTGAGCTGAGGGATCCTCTGCTTGACACCTAAGCAGTGGGGCTAACCCCTCCATTGGCCTGCTAAGCCTTCCCTTAGACAATTTCTATAAAATCCACCCCACGGCCATGAATATGAGGGTGGTAAAAAAAATTTTGCACTAAAGCTTACCAAACTCCTCAGAGAGCTTCCC
>NW_018165137.1:557805-558267 GCF_001263595.1 Phalaenopsis equestris | reverse complement strand
AATACTACGCAAATTTTGAAAATTTTGAAATTTTTTTATTAATCTGGTCTTTAGACTTCCTTTTGTTAGTTTTAGTGTTTGCGCTAAAACTACAAAACTTTGGCCATATAACTAACCCAAGTACTTTCTTTTGCAAAGCTGCTGCAATGGCCCACCCAACGCTAACATTCACTTGCAACCTGCCAACAAGCCGCGAGGCCCGCAATGTTGCTACTACTATCAAGTTTGGAACAGGATTTGAAGAACTCGAGGTTACCCTCGGAAAAGCTCCTTTTGTTGTTGTGAAAGTTGCTGCTCCAAAAGTACAAGAGCCAGCTGCTGAATTCAACTTGAACTCCCTTGATGACTTTCCTATTCACAAGAAAATCAAGACCTTTGCTGTTGTCACCATAACACCAACAAAGACAGTTGTCCCCGCTACTAAGGGAAAAGAAATCGTGATAATAGAGAATCCGATTGAAG
>NW_018165137.1:516084-550229 GCF_001263595.1 Phalaenopsis equestris | reverse complement strand
AAGATAATTTTTTTTTTCTTGATTTCTATCGAGAGTATTCTTAGGTAACTTCAATTATCTAAGATGTAATTAACTATAAGGGCTTGCCCCTATAGGAATCTTTTCCCGAACCCAGCATAATATAAACCCTATTTAATTCCTTATATTAAATAGGGGAATTTGTCGGCCAATATATTGGTTCCGCAGATCAAACGGATGTCATGACTTTCTCTAGTTTATTTGATCGAGCCTCACCCTTCAATTCTTGTATTCATCCTTTGGGATAGATACAGAATTTGAGGTAAAGTGCTCTTCCATTTAAACTATGAAAATTATGGGGTCAGTTTGACTTCATCTTTTTCAAAACTAAATTTTTTTAATGTCCTTCCGAAGCGGGCAACGGGATTTCAGTTCCGATGGCCGACAGCTTCTTACGGGCAAACTCCACACCAAAAATAGTGCCGACAAATAATTATTTATAAAAAGATTCGCCGGCGCGGAACGTCATGTTTCTATTGGAGAACTCATGATGGAAAAACAAAAATCTGGAGAAAATCTTGTAGATTATATTTTGAGGTGAAGAAACCTTAGCATGAAATGTGAACCACAACTACAGGAACATCATGCAATTGAATTGGGAGAGGGACAAATTAACTTTTGGTTGGATCAATGAGTGTGAAATGGGGAGAAGCTTGCTTGTATTATTCTCAATCCCAATTATCACAGTCAGCTCAAAGATGACTGGTCTGATGACCAGTGGAACTGCAAAATGTTGAACACTATCCTCACTAATGTTCAAATTAATTTGGTTAAGAACACTTCATTCTTCATTGATCAGAAGGACATAATCATTACTAAGCAAACCTTGTCGGCATTAAAAATTTGGGAGTGGTTAAGTTGTCAGCTGCTATGATGGATATCCTAACACTCGTTTTAATTTAATTTAATACATATATAATTTAGAAAAAAAAATTAATTTTTTAAAGATATAAGACCGAACCGATCTCATATCCCTAGTAGTTTAAATAAATGAGCCTAATACCATAAGTAATGCACCTATCCTGAGGGATATATACATTACTTACTGGTGCAGACTTGATTAAATAAACTAAAGATTGTATGACATATGTTTAAGTCTGTGAAATCATTTTATGTTGACCGACAAATTCCCCTATTTAATATGAAGAATTAAATAGGATTTATTTTAAGCTGGGTTCGAGAATGCTTCCTATAAGGGCAAGCCCCTATAATTAATTATATATTAGATAACTGAAGTCACATAAGAAAACTCTCGATAAAAATCATTGGATATTATCTTCAAAGAGGTCAAAGGATTAGGTCTTTTCAACAAAATTAGACAAAGTGATGTGAAAAATGAATGATTCAAATATAGAACATTTTATTTTGGAATCTAAAGGAAGAAAGACTAGGGGATGTCACTGATCTTGAGAAGAACCTTAGTGACTTCCCAAGCTATCCAGCTGTTTACCTTCAATTTTGGGGATTTGAATTGTTGAATGTATCATCCTGCCAATTTTATTAATTAGGACTTATATTCGTGAGAAACGATTACACAAATAGCCTGAAAGATATGAGGGTTTAGGTCGTGACAAACGACAACCTCAGAATCCTAAATCGGGTTAGGGCTTAAATTGCATAGCATAGCTATACAAAGGCAAAGGCCTAAATATAAATTAAGGATTTATGTTGCATAAGCATACAACCTCAAAATCCTATGGATTGTTCTTTAATTCTAAAGAAATATATTATGTTGTAGATCCTCTTGCTATTGAAGATGGTTGTGTTGCCCACAATACTAGCTCCAAGTTTCTCATCGTAGCGACTCCTCGTCGCGACAAGTTTAAGTTTTCTAATGGGTCAAGTTATGATGTCAAATCAAATGTCCATATAGTTATGGTCATTTAAATATTATGGGGCGTATTAAAATTGATTAGAGCGACACTGGTTAGGATCCTACGGTTCCCTTGTTCCGGTACCACTATTTTTTATCGGATTCATTTAGTCCAAATGAATTTACTAAACTCAACTTAATGAGTTCCATATTTTCATTTATACCGTGGGAAATCTCGTTAGTAACCGCAGGTTACCTCCTCCGAGGGATTCCCGATTATCCGATAGAGACGTCTTAATTTAGTTGCAATTGTTTTTTTGTGATGTTTGTGATTAAATTTTGAGCTGTCTTATATTTTGAATGTTGAGGCGATGAATTTTTTCTTGATTGATTTTAATTTTGGTTTTGGTTTTAATTTTGTGGCTATCCTAAAGGTTTTAGTTTTCATGCAGTGTGACATCATTGTTTAGCATGCAAGTCTATGAACGTAAAAGTATAATGCAAAAAGTACAAGAAAGGAAAGCGCTGTAAACTATAAAAGCGTATCTGGCGAGTCTTCTATATATATATATATATATATATATATAATTTTGCAGGAATTAAAACATGCTTATAGAAAAAGTAGGAAGTACAAACTTAAAATGTGCCTACCAAATCCTATGTCATATCTTTAGTGTATTTAAATTTTAAGGATGATTCTATTAAGGGAATTATAATAAGCTTACATGTGCTTCAAGATTTCCAAAGGATCATGAAGAAGTTTTGGGTAATACCTTAGACATTTCATGGTCATTAGAATTATCTTGAGTTCATTTGGGTTTTATCATATTTACTATATAGTTCATCCAATTAATACCCTTATGCTCAGTGAATTTTTATGTTTTGATTATTCCTTAAGCAGGGTAATTATCTTAAGGGCAACTTAACTTAGTTAATTAATTTGATTTTTAAGGGATGAGATTGTAGTGTTTTGAAGATTTCAAATTAAATGATTTGTTCTCTAAACCTCATTAGATAAAATTTTGATTAAGCCTAATTCACTACTAAGCCCTTAAGATTTAATGGGTAGATTTGTAATTTTAGAAAAAAAGGTTTTGAATATTTTTGCTCTCAATTATGAATTATAAATTATATTAAAACCATCAACTAGGGTTCAAAATCAGTGAATTATTAGCTTCCAAATCAAACCCCTCTCCTCAATATCCCCTTATTTAAATATTCTTCCAATTTTCATTAATTTGAAAAATTATAAATTTATCATTTATGAAATTCAAAGTAAGGTTGGTTTCTACCACTTATCCCTTTTTATATTTTAATCATCAAGACATGTCATTTTAAGATCATTTATTACCCATTTACTCTCTGGATTAGGCCAACATATTAATTAAGCTCTAAATTCCAAAATTACACTTTTGCCCATAAAACAAAAGTTTTTTAAATTCAAAGTAAGGTTGGTTTCTACCACTTATCCCTTTTTTATGTTTTAATCATCAAGACATGTCATTCTAAGATCATTTGTTATCCATTTACTCTCTGGATTAGGCCTAAATATTAATTAAGCTCTAAATTCCAAAATTACATTTTTGCCCCTAAGACCTTAACACCCCATAATTCATTAAATTAGACTCAAATGACTTGTAAATTTTATTTTTCTCACTCATGAGTTAATTAAAATATCAGGGGAGAAAATGTGATTTTTCTGAATTAATTTAATTTTTATAATTATTTATAATGCAAAAAAAGGGATTTTCAATGAAAATTTAATAACTCAATCAAAATAAAACTTCTGTCCTTAAGAAAATTATAGGAAGTTCAACTAGGTTAGAGGACCACTTGAACCAATTTTCATGATTTTAAGAGATTTAATTTAATTATTAAAATTATTTGTTGGTTATGAGTATTAATTTAATATAAAATAAAATTTAAATGGAAAATTAAGTTTTATATTTTTATTAAATCTCTCTGTGTACAGGGAACTCAAAGAAATAAATTTCATATTTTTGTGATTTATATTTTAATTATTGGAATTATTTATTTTAATTATTGGATTTATATTTTAATTATTGGAATTATTTTAATGAGAAATTAAAGAAAATTCATTTTTAAGCTTTTAAAATTAATATTATGACTTAAAACATTGAGAAAATTATTTTAATTGGTTTTAGGTGATCACGAAGCCAAATGTGATATTTTAGTGTGTTTTTACAATTTTGTGATTTTTTTATGATTTTTTTATTAATTTTAATTATTTAAATACTCAAAAATAGCTTAAAAATTAAGTGTTTATTTTAATTCCAATTTTATTTTTATTAAGTTCTTGGTTATGAGGAGCTCCCAAAATCAATTTGGTAATTTTTTGAATTGTATGTTAATTAGTAGCATTATTTTAATGCCAAAAAATGTGATTTCATTTAATAATCCATTTGAGTAGTCAAATTAACTCCAATTGAATTAAAATTTTTATAGGAAGCTCCTCTAACATTAAGTTATAGTGGAGAATAATTTTTATGTCATTTACATTTATAACTACTCTGAATTAATTTTCTTTTCATTTTTAGGGTTGGTGATAATTTTGATTATTTTAAATGAGTTAAATCAAAGTTATATTTTTCCTAGGATTCTCTAACCACAGTGAGCCTACCAAAATAAGTTTTGTATTTTTTTATGAGTAATTTAATTACTATAATTTTTATACCAAAATAGAGACCATTAACTTAAAAATGGATATATCTAGTTAGGGATGCCCCCTGACCTTGGAAAAATCAGTGGTGATGCCTAACAATAGAGACATTAAAAGCCCTATGGTCCCATGTCATGGTAAAATGTCTATGCAAATGAAGAAGTCAAAATAAATAAAATACCATTTAATTAATTAAAAATAAAATATGCATCAAATGGATATAAAAATATTTTGACATTGTTCTCCTCTATTCACTGAGCAAGAGGGTATTTTTATTTTATTTTTATGATTTTTCTACACAAATTTTTTTTATTTATTTTATTTTTATGATTTTTCTACACAAATTTATGAATTTTTGAAGTTCGGCTATTTAAATAAATAAGAAAATCCCTATTTATCTACTTATCCAGCGCGGCGCCACCTCATCCTACGTATCTCTAAAGCTCCATGTAGTGTCTTCTGGTTCGGCGCCACCATCCACCTCAGCACTGATTTGGGCCGCAGTTCGCGTTCCATTATGTATCTGGTACCATCACATTCATCCGTTCAATAAACGCTTGATCCAACCACGCTCTGTCATCTTCCCCAAAGCTCTACCCTGAGAACCATCCAACTTTTAGGCTTAATATCTCTCGCGATACATAACCAAATTAAGTGTGGTTTGTTCCTATAGACTCGTCTTGACTATGAGAACATATATATACTGTTAATCAACCCTTAAATCATCTCCATGCTCATGGAGAGTCAAACGAAGCTCGATTTAGAGTTAAGTTCCAATACCTTGGTCTAAGAGATGAAGCCTCAACTGGATGCTTATGGAAGCTTTGTGGGGGTCCCAAGAGCTCGATGATGAAGCCTCTGGTCCTGATGAATCGCCTAGACCCAAATTCGAGCAAGGTCGATTTTGGGAGTTGGTCAAAGTCCACCCTAGAGTGCTCTGGTGATGGGGCTTCTACGAGGGATCTTCCTCTCTCACTGTAGGGATGGTGTGGGTGCAATTAATTTGAATTTGGTTTGAATTTGGTGGAGTAATTTGAATTTGGTGGAGTATTTGGAGGTGTCCTATTTCAGCCTAGGGATTGAGCTCCAAAATTGAGTTTGAGCTGTGGATTTGAGTGGCTAGGGATGGTTGGGTTGAACTGAAGAGGTCTTAGGAAGTTCTAGAAGTAATTTGGCAGAGTCTCCCCAAGGAATTTCATGCTCTCCTTCTTTGGCCATGGAGGGTGAGTTTAAATAAAGGGGGACAGAGAGACCACTAAGGGTAATTGATGGGTGCCCTAGGTTGCTTATGTGGATGCCAACAAGGTGCAAAAATCCAATTAGGATGAGACAGCTTTGATGGTTTTAATTTTGAGTTTTAGCCTAGGTGGAACACTTTGGGGTGGCTTTTCTGGAAGCCTACATGGTCGGTCGGCCAGGCTCAGGTCACCGTCCAGTCCAGGGAGGTCAGAGCTTGGGTTTGGTAAAGTCAATTAGGGTTGGTCATGTGTAAAGACATTGAATTGAAATAGTATGGGGGAAGGGCTATTTTGGGTCAAATTGGGTTAAGGCATGATTTGGGTTGGGTTTAGCCACCAAGGTTGGTCTTGAGCTGAAGAGGATTAGATGGGTCAGCTAAATTGGTGTGGAGAAGTTTCCATCCAAGTGATTTGGTTAAGTATGAGGTTAAAATGATTCATTAAAATGGTTAAAAATCTTTTTAAAGAGACTTGAAAGTGGTTTGGCCTCTTGCCATTAATACCATTAATAGGTTGATGATGTGGCATGACTCTCATGGCTTGCCTATGGCTTGAGAGTGGTTTCATGGCTTGCATGTGGCTTGGCTAATTTTCATGAGAAGAGATTTTAAAATTTTTTGTATTTTAGTGGAGTTTGTCATGAGGCTTGATTTGGAATTATTTGATCATGAATTTAGGACTTATAAAATGATATTTGATGAAATGGATGATGAGTGAAAAACTGTGATGTGGGCTTTTGATTGAAATTTGGGGTTTTTAGAATTACTTAAGGGTTTGGGCTTTTAAAAATGAAATTGAAATTGGGCTAAAATTTGGGTTAATTGAATGTTGAATTTGGTGTAGGAGAATTTCATGAAGGATTTGGAAAAATTTCAAGTGATTTTGAGTTGAATTGATGGACCAAATTAATGGATTTGGGCATATAGTCAAAATTGGGCCTTTTTGATTTTAATGAAATTGAGCTTGCAATTGGAGCAAATTGGGTTTGAATTTTGTTTAGAATAGGATTGGGGATACTGAATTTTGATTTGGAATTGAAATTGGGCAAGATTGAGGTCAATTGGGGCTAATTTAGGGACATTTGGGCCTTTAAGGGCACATTGGGGCTTTTGCTCAAATTGAACTAATTTGGTCAAATTGGACTAATTTGGTCAAATTGGATCAAATTGATGATAAAAAATTGAAATTGGGAATATTTAGGATGATTTTGGAATTTTTGGATTTTTTTGGAATTTTTAGGTCATGAAGGGCATTTTGGTAATTTTTGTAATTTTTGGGGTATTTTGGAAATTTGGTACTTTCAGTGAATTTTGGTCAATTTAGGTAGTGGTGAGGGGTTTAAGATGATTTTTCAAAAAGTTTGGGTATTTTTGAGATTTTTTTGCAAAGATTGGGGTTGTAGAGGTATTTTGGTAATTTGGTGATTTTGGGCTAGAATAGACCAACAAGCCATGAAGCCATACTAAACCAATAAGATCCATATGAGGACTCATTTTGGATGTTCCATGTGCTGGTTTTAACCTTTTTAGCCAAAGATTAGGGGTACAGGGTCATCCACACGAGCTTTCAAAAAAGAGTAGGAGATCAACTTAAGGTATGTGAGAGAGTGTAGTGTGTGCAAGTTAGCCCCACCAAAACCAGATCACCCAGGGTTAGTCCTAAGTTCTAACCTTTAACCCCACCTACTAAGTGTTAAAGGTTAGGACCAACATGACCAACATGTGAAACTTTAAGTAAGTTGAGTAAAGAAGAGTTTGGAATTTATAATGGTGAGGGTTCCTTTTCTAGTCCTCTAGGAATAGTCAATAGGAAAGTCCTATGGCTAGACCCTAGGCTACTAAAGAGGGAAAACTAGACCTCAACCAAAAATGAGATCAACAAACCTTCACATAGAAACTTTCTGCATACATTTATCATGAGTTCTTCCATTGGAATCTAGTTATTTGGGGTAAAGTCATTTGGGGAAAGCTACTAAAACCCTCTATGTCTTCTTTTTTTTTTTAGGCTTTGGCATTCACTGCTCCCCACTGATGATATTTTAAAAATGAAAGGCTTGAGGGGTCCCTCCAGCTACCATCTATGTAATGCTGATGAAGAGTCTTTAAAACACCTCTGTTTTACTTGTACCTTCTCTCAAAGAGTCTGGTCAGGCCTGCTTAAAAGCTAAAGATTGATACTTTCAAAGTGAGCTGGTTTAAATTTTTCATATGCTGGTGGGACTGGAATGAAGCTAATCGCTTGGTTATTCCCTGTTTAGTAGCATGGTTCATCTGGATGAGCAGAAATCAAGCTAAGTATGAAGACCATCATCCTTTGGTCAATTCTGTGGTTTTAAATTGTGCTTCTTATATCCAGAAGCTTGTTCAATACCATCATTTTCCCAATCTTTGCAAGAACTGGATGCCAAGCACAAAAATTCAGCGAAGTTTCATGCCTTTAATTTTTTTAACCCCTGCTCCTCAACGTTGGTTGAAGGTGAATACTGATGGTAGTTACACCAGGGGTGTAGCTGGCTTTGGGAGAGTATTTAGGAACTCCTAGGGGAAGTGCCTTTTATTTTTCTTTTCTCTCACTTAGGCTTCTGATGCATTGGAGGCTGAAATGATAGCCATTTATTGGGCTATCGCCTTTGTTTACAGATGTCAATGGGTCAACTGCTATTAGAATCTGACTCCCTTACTTGTATCAAGATACTATTGAATGATGAAGCACCTCCATGACATATTCTCAGGTGGAAAAATAAGATGAAACATTATTTGAACATCTGCAAGGTGACATTCAAACACATTCCTAGAGAAGGTAATGATCCTGCCCATTGGTTGGCTTCCTTGGGGAAGAATACTGAACAGATTGTAGTAGGAAACTCTCCTCCTCATCTATCTCTTCTATTACATGGAAATAATTTGGCAATTCCCCATATCCATGCAGTGTAAAAAGGATATATATATATATATATATATATATATATATATTAGAATAATAAATAGCTAAATATTTGAAATAAGGGAGAAACATATCCAATTTTTTTTATAACTTTTCCTCGTGATAGTGGTAGCCTCAATTATAAATTTCTCTTAATTTTGAATAATTTAGATAAAAATCAACAATAATTATAATTTTTAAACTGAGTGATTCATTACACTAAACATACACTTTAAAAAAATCATAATAAATCAAATTTAATTAAAAATTTAGCAAAATAAATCACCGAATATTAAAGGTATATAGTTCAAGATAATTAAAACAAATATAATGAATTAAAAAATGATTTGGAAGAGCTCTTTAGATAAGGTTAATAATTTTCCTCTCTCTCTCTCTCTCTCTCTCTCTCTCTCTCTCTCATTATAAGGTTATGGAACCCCTTATCTCAGGTAACTCCTCTGTTTTGATCAATTTTGGCAATCCCACCAAGCCAAATTGTAAATTTATTTTTAAAAACTTTTGGAGCCTTTACTTAAATTTTTTTGATATCATTAATAACACTTGGAGTTGCAATGTGGTTGGTTTTCTAGTTTTTGCTATTTGCAACAATCAAAAGAACATTAAAGATGCACTTCAAGTTATGAAATGAAATTCTTCTAGGTTTATTTTTTATACTAACATTGATCTCAAAAGTAAAAAATTAGAGATTTAAAGCCTTTTACATACTAAATTGCTAAATAATGACCTTCTAGCTTATACTAATTCAATCTAAGAGCAACTTTTTTATGCTTATTTTTGTAATACAAATGAATCAACAAAGAGATAAATGTGCTTGGCTTTTTAAAATTGAAGATATCATCACAATATTTTTATCAAATAGTTAAAATCAAAAGTAGTAGAAACTATAATAGAAAACTTTTCTTGAATAATTCTCACATCAATTTTTAAGAAGACATTACTTCCAAAGCCATTTCTCACATCTCTACAATGCTTGACACTCCAACTTATGCTTACCACTACTTAGAGATAATCTCACGAGCCAAACTCTTATTGCCCAATATTATAATTCTTTACTTGTTTAATTCACTAAAAATTAGACTAAAAAACATTTTTTTAAGATAGGATTTGCAAAACACCTAGCCTTGATGGTTTCAATTCAAAATTCTTTAATTATACTAAATTTATCATTGGTCCTTCATGCATTGAGGCAATTAAGTACTTCTCTACTCAAAGCTTCCAAATATGGTGAAACATATTACTAACACCATTGTCCCTAAAGGATCCCATGATCAATCCCTTTATGGTTACAAACCCATATCACATTATAACACTATTTATAAGGTCATCTTTAAACTCTCCGCTAAGAGGTTAAAAAACATTCTTCCTAATATTATGCATTCTATTCGGGTTGTCTTCATCTATGATTGTGATATCTCTGATAATATTATTTTAGCAAGTGTGATCTTATATGGTCTCAATTTATATGTTCTCCCAACTAATTATGCTCCTATATTGACTCATGAAAGTTTTTTATAAAATGAATAAACATTTGCTCTATGATGAAATGCAAATTTTGGGCTTCAGTCCTCTATTTATTGAATGCATCAAAATTTGTACCACTCGTGCTAATTTTTCTATTATTATTAACTGTAAGAGGAGTTGATTCTCAATGATTTCTCTAGTTTAAGGCAAAGTTGTCCATTATCTCGATATATTTTTGCAATTGTTATGAATACATTCCTTAGAATCATGGCCACTTAGTTTCCCAATTCAAATCACATGGGCACTATGACTGATGGACTTTAGATGTCTCATATCATATAAAATGATGACTTGTTAGTTTTTGGTAGAGTTAATATTAAATTTATTAGTTTCCTCTCACATGTTCTTTGTATTTTTTATAAGCAACTAATATTTATATTAACACTTCCAAATAAACCATATGCTTTTCCAAATCTATTGATAATATCTATATAGAAAAAAAATATGTGGATACATTGGATTTCAATATAAACCTCCCCATTAGGATTTTTTTGGGGTTACTATTACTTCCTTCAAGCTAAAATAGTCTTATTACCTTAAACTTTTGAATAAAATGATTCATTGGTTATCATGTTGGAAGCAAAAATCTTTATTTATTACAAGTATACTCCAATGAATAAGGTCTTCCTTATGGAGTTATATCCACTATTAGTTCATGTCCACCACATCCTTAATAGCCTAAGGAAAAAAATCACTTTTCTTATTAATAAATTTTTTCCAACATAAATGAGTTGATAAAAAAGTTGCATAAAATTTCTTGGAGTATCACAACCAAGCCTAAGAAAAAAGGTGGCCAAGGTCTCCCCATTTTTGATATTGTATGCCTCATGTGCAAATCCAAAGTTATATGGGGTTTATAACTCTCGCTTCTATCTCTTTGATTAGTGAAGTATGCATTATGGCTCCTTATGACACAAAATGAATTACAATTTCTCCATTTTTTTAAAAAAAATTATGAATGTAATTACTAGAATTAGACGGTGCTTATCTTTTCAAGTCACTTATAATGGAAATTCACATTTATTTTTTGAACAATTTCTTATAGATCTCCACTTTATGAAATTCTTAGCAACCATGTTTTTTTCCTAGTTTTCATGCCTTGTTAATACGAAGCTTTTTGATGTTATTGTTAACAATTCTTGGCTCTTACCCTCTACTACTAAGGATTTGGAGAGTTTTATTCATTTATTCTTAATACTCCATTTTAGTATATAAGATAGTTTGTCTTTAGAAAGATCATAATTATTTTTCTCATAAAGTTATTTACTCCATTGTTTATAATGATTACCTAAAAATTCACTGGAGTAAATACATATGATACAACAACATGTAATTATTTTTTTGTCCCTATGTAGAGAATTCTCATTTGGGACTGAAAACATATGAGATACATTTAAATATAGGGCTTCAAGTGAATTAACTTTGTGTTCTTTACAACCTTGTGACTCAAACTCACCCTTATTCTTGCATGCTTTTCTTCCATTTCTATACTCAAATCATGTATTCCATATGGATACTTTTTTTCTCCTTGGCAGCAATTTACTTCAAGTATTCATCCGTTTTGATACTTTCACCTGCAAATTTATTAGTCATTTCTTTCTATTAGATGTGCATATTGCTTCTCATTATATATGGCTGAAATGAAATAATTGAGTTTGCAATATTAAATTCTTTCGTGTTGATGCTCTTATGAGAAAAACTCTTATTGCTATAAGACCAAAAGCAAAAAAAGAAATTTAATGAGAAATTTTCCTAAATTCATACACAAGCTATATTATAGTTGATTTTGTTTTCTTAATCATGTCTATAATGCTTTATACTTCACTCATATTTTAAATTTTCTTTGTTATACATGTTTTTTTTTGGTAAGCTTTGATGATATCCAACATATTCAAATGAGACTCAACTGACATTCTAAAATACTTTTTTATATGGTAACATAAGATTATTTTTATTGTGGTTGATGCATTTTTATCTGTATTGATGGATATTATTCAATATTTTGGTTGCTCTCTTAGAATGGTTGGTCATCTATGATACATTTATTAACCGTTCTCCTCTTCCCTTCATGATACGATAGTATTATGGTTACTTCTAGAAATTCAAGGCTCCACTTCTATGACTTAAGGCTCGCTGATGTTTAGCCTTCTTAACTTGTATTGGTGCTTCTCATCTGCTCTATAACCTTGATCATTATTGTGCTAATTGTGCTCTATGAGGGCTGGTTTTGCTATTTGTCTGTAGGTGAAACTATTCCTGGCTTGCACATATTCATATTTTTTCATGGGCTTGCATTTTTGTGGTTTTTGTGCTAGTTGATCTTGATGGTTCTAGATGGAGCTGCTCATTTTTTTTATTTAGGTCATTCTGAGCTCACATTATGAGCTTTTAATGTTGCTTTTAAATTTCTCTTTATATTTTCTAGAGGTATTTGTTTACCTGTTATTTCCTTGGCTTATTTATTTTTTTATGGCAGCTTCTCTGTTTACTTGTAATTATGTTTAACTTTTAATAATTATTCAACTTCTTTATATTGTGACCCAGCGTTATGCTCAATATATTCTTAATTGGATTGATGGGTATTTTGCAGTCTATTGGGTGCTCTTTAGAAATTGCTTCTCTTCTATAATACTTGCATTAACTGTTCTCTTCTTCCCCTCACAATACAACAACACTATAATTATTTTTAGTTATTTAAGGATCCACTTTTATGGCATAAAACTCGCTGGTGTTTGGTCTTCCTAGCTTAGGTTCGTGTTTCTCACTGGCCCTCTAATCTTGATCATTTTTGTGCTTAATTATGATGTGTTTGCGTTGGTTTTACTATTTGGTCTTTGGTGTAACCATTCTTAGTTTTGAGCACCCTTTTTTTTTGGGCTTGCGTTTTGATGTGTTTGGTGCTGGTTGATCTTGATAGACCTAAATGGAGCTACTCATTTTATTTTGATTCATATCCTTTTGAGGTCATATTTTGACATTTTAATGTTGCTTTTAACTTTTTTATTTTTGTTAGAATTCTTTTATATTTATTTTTTTCTTTTTTGTTTTTGATGGGCTTTTACTTGTAATTTCTTTTTAAAGAATTTGATCTTGAGTATTATAGTTTCGTACAGGAGAGCTTTAACAATATAGTTTAATAAGATTTATCTCTCAATTTAACGTAAATCTAGCTAAATGCAAAACATAGAATAACAAAAAATCAATAGTTTGTTAAATCTAAAATTGTCTCCATTTCGTATGGTTTTCAACATAAATCTAAAGTTTGTTAAATACTATTATTAAGTGAGTCAAAGAGTCTGTTTAGGGCCGTTTTTTTTCGTGCGGTGCGTCCCCAAATCACGACATCCCGTCGTTTGGATGCCAACTTCTTGGCTGCACACTGCTAAAGTTGGCGGAAAGCAGACCGCAGGATCAATCCTGCGGCCCCGCGTTCGCCCTGCTAATATTGCCATAGGCCCCACGATCCTCTTGTCTCGCAAACGCTCTTCGTCTCTTGCCCTTGCGTCCCGCCTAGTGTTCCCGAGGCTTCTTGCGAAGCACCATGCACCTTCTTCTTCCTCAACGAGCCAGGTAACCCGCGCCTTCGTCTTCCTCGACCAATCAGGTAACCTGCGCCTTCTTCTTCCGCACGAAGCCCCCTGCTCCTTCTTTCTCACGAGGCTGTATCATCAGTCAAAGATTATTCGTATTTTTCCTCCTCAACCCATCAAAATTCCTAAATTTCATTTCCCTCATCCTCCTCATTTCCCCCTACAGGGTCTCCGTTATCTTCTCCAGCTTCGGCCTCCAATGCCACAAATCCACTCCCTCGAGCTTCTCATATTCCTTCACCATCTCCTTCGTTGTACACAAACCCCCATTTTTCCCTACTCCCTCCTCCCCCCAATCTCCTCTACCTCTTCGTTCATCCTTATCTGTAGCATCCCACTATCCGTCTTGTGTATTATAACAAAACAAACACTAAAAAAAAAGAGTTGGCCTGATCAATCTTCAAGGATTTTGTAATTCCTCACAGTAGTTTTGTTATTATTTGTATTTAGCTGAATATGTGAAAGAATTTATAACAGGTGGGTGCTTAGAGTGTGGTAATTGGTGATTCTACTTTATGGAAATGCTTCCACAACATTTTACATTTTAATTGTTATTCTCAATGTTTATTCTGAAGGATGAGCTTATTCCCAATGCTAACCACTATTCCTTATTCTGTACTATTTTAAATGAATTTTTGCCTTAAAAATATTAAATTTATGGCTATCATAGTTTAATTATGCACAATATTACATAACAAAGTCAGAATGATCATTTTTTCAGAAACAACTGTCCCACAATTGTTTTCACACGACTATCACAAAGAGACAACCAACTTTCTATGACGCAGCTTCCTCAAAATAGCTTCCTGGGACAACTCAGCTGCATCTTATTAAAAAACTGCAGCTGCCCCAATCAAACCCTAACTAATTTAGCTTAGGAGGAAAATATATCAAATGAATTTATGAGAACATTAACTTTAAATCAAATATTATTCTAGATTTAATAGCATCTTGAGTTGATAAATGCGAATTTATGGCAAAAATTACTTAACTTAAACCGTAGTCAGAGCGAAGCGCCCCCTTTTCCAAGCCTCCAAAATGCTTGCTGTTTGAAGCCGGAAAAATGGCAGGCACTTTCCTCTGCTCTCTCCCCTCTTCTACCTTCACTTACCAACTGTTCCCTGCCTCCATCAAATATAACTTTATTCTTCCTCTCCTTTCTCTCCACTCTTCCTTTATCTCCTCGAATCATCCCTCAATCTGCTCGTCCCACGACAACAATCACCGTCGCCGCTTTCGCTTCCCCTGCTCCGTCTTCTCTTCCTCTATTCCAGGCAACCGTCCCACCTTCAAGCCGGACGATAGCAACTTGGACTCTGACACGCAAGAAGCCCTGCTCAGAGGAGGCGAGCAGGTCACCTCTGTGCTCGAGGAAATGATCAAGCTGGTATTTTATGGACAACTCTACTATTTATTTGCTTATTCGGAGTCGAATCTTTTGTATCTTCACTTTATATTGTTTTTCAAAATGTTTTTTATGTGATAAATGACTTTTTTGGGCGTCATTGATCTCGTCAATTTCTAGTATTTTGCAGCTTGAGGACATGGAGATGGATGAGGCGTCCCAGGCAGTGGCAGTGGAAATCGCAGCACAAGGGGTTATCGGGAAGAGGGTTGATGAGATGGAGTCGGGATTCATCATGGCTCTTGATTACATGATACAACTTGCTGAGAAGGATAATGATGACAAGGTAACTGATGAATGCTTAGCCCGGTTCTTTATACTAAAAGTGCTTACTTGCTCTCGTATTTTTGTGTTGGGGCCAATTTCCTTTAATCACCAATTACTTAGTTCTGATACTAACGCACTCCATATTTTGATTAATTGAAGTAATTCTTCTGGGAATAGTCTTCTGCAACAGCAATTCGTGCATAGAAATAATTTGGATTATCCCTCTGAATAAGTCAGCTTTCTCCCCTGTAAGTGTAGAAGACTGAAAGAAATTGTTGACAGTTCGGTTTTACCAAAAGAGACTATGAAAAAAGGGTACGAAGTGGCCTAGCCCTAAGCGACTTATCAAGTTAGCATGGTTTGGATAAGCTTTTTTTTACGTCCTTCATTAAAACCAACACGGGCTGGAAAACTAATTTGACGAACAACTTAAAGTTGAAGCATCAAGCTCAAATATCAATGTGATGATTAAGAAGACATAGATGGAAAACACATCTAATGCACCAATCCTTCATTTCTAAGTGGCTACTGGAGAGATTCTCCACGTGGAATAAAAAATAAATAAGTACGATTTAACATTATCGAGAAAACCCTCCTTCACTTTGTAGATTGTATAGGATGGTTACTAAAAACATTAAAATTGACAACTAAATGTCTTTGTCGGTCCTTAGTAGGTTGCACTGATGCTAGAGAAATCTCCTTAAAAAAGGACACAAATTTGACTGAATGCTTCACTTGGCTCAGCTGTAGCTTCTGGTGAAGTTGATTGAGAAATATTATGGGCAAAGCTGAGTTGACAACCAGCTGTAGCTGAATCTATTGGGTGCTGTTTTAACATAAGTTATAGAAAAATATTTATGTATTTTTTATGATGTAGATATGTATAAGTGACAAAGCAGTTCCATAAAATAGTAATGGATGGTATGGTATACATGCAGTCGGACAAGTCCACACACACATATATAAGATAATTAATTATTCTGAGAGGTGGTGAAAATAATAATATTGATGGTAATAATAAAAAATCAAATACCCGAATCTCATGTCAAATCATCGAAGAAATCTAATTGGATGCATACCTGAATCCATTGAATAATAAATATGGGGTTATTGACCTTCCATGTTTAAAGCGATATTTTTGAGAGAAAGAAAGAGCCTTATTTTCACTCAATATAGAATGTGTGTAAGAAAGAGAACCGACCAACACCGATCATGATCTTATTTATATTTTGAATGTATATATTCTATGTTAGACCATCATTAAAAATAAAATAAATATCTAGTCTATACACTATTAATTCTATACAAATATTAAATGGCTCATAAGCCAAATACTGATCACAATTTGAATAGACAAGAAAATTAATATAGCACATACTATATAATTAAAATTTATGGGCACATATATAAACTTTTCTAACAATCTCCCATTTGGACCACATATATTACTTATGAATTATGTATTATTAAATATTTTAAGACCTCAAAATTTATTAACTTTTCAAAGTAGCATCTTTAAATAATCTGATCATCAATAATAATCACATAGGACCAAAGAAATTTGTCACTATATTTTTTGGAATAAGGCTGATCCATGATCATAATGTTAATATAATAAACAATATAGATCAAGTATAGATATGTAGTATGAAATTTCATGCAATATGATTATATCATGAATATTTCCGATTGGTGTTATATCATAACTCAAAAGAAGTTTCGACGATGTTTTAAATATTTATGCTATACTATAGTTGAAACTATTTAACTTTATTTCAAAGTTTTCAATAATAACAAAATTTTGATCTGATGAGAAAATATGTTTACAAAAAGTAAATATCATAAATTTACTCTTATTATGCTAGCATATCATCAAGATAAGTCATGCCCATAGGAGCATGCTCATGAAGCACTTTAGGTGATAAACCTTTTATAATGGATCCAAAATCATAAGATTTGTGATTATATTTTCAATTGACATTTGAGAATGCCAAACCCTTTTATTTACAACAAGAAACTTTATATCAATATATTTTTTATGTTGATGAACTTTTATTGTACTTTGAATATAAATCAATTGATCTATTATCATAATTTATTTTTAACGAACTCTCAATACCATTAACATTATATATCCCAGTGATAAAATTTCATAAAAATACTCATCAATTTGATGCCTCATAAGTCATAACAAGCCATGAATTCTGCTTTTATTATAAAGAAAACTATGAATGATTGCTCGACATTCTTCCAAGATACACCTCCATTAGCTAACATGAAAATTTATCTTGAAAGGATCTTCTACTATCGAGGAAACCAACAAAATTGAAGTTATAATATCTCATGATCTCTAAATAATTGGATCTCTGATATGTGAGCATTAAATTGTTTGTTCTTTCGAAATAATGCATAACCCACTTTACTATTTTCTACTGATTCATTCTTGAAATACTTAATATCTCCCAAGCATTCTAACGATGTTTATAATATCTAGACTCATACAAACTTGAGCATATATAAAACTCTTTACTACACTTGCATAAGGGATCTTTCTCATTTCCTTCTTTTCATTATCATTTCTTGGGCATTCAAGCATACTGAATTTATCACATTTAACAATTCACGTGTCTTCTGACGCACTATGACTCATACCAACTTTACTAAGCACTTTATTAATATATGCCAATTGCGATGAAGTCAAGTATACAATGAGAACGATTTCATTGAATCTGCATACTAACACCAAAAAACTCATTCTCAAGATCTTTCATTTCAAATTTCTTTGAAAGAAATATCTTATTTTCATGCAAAAAGCTTATATCACTACTTGCTAGTAGAATATCATCGACTTATAACAAAATAAAGATAAATTTACTCTCACTAATCATTTGCTAAATAAAAATATATTAATCAACAATAATTTTTTAAACAAATGAGTAATCACATATTAAAATTTTTATACCATTGATGGGATACACACTTTGCAAATTAAATATTTAGAATTAATAGTTTGAAAATTTTCTACTTGCATTATGTGTTTATTTTGCTTCAATGTCACAATTAAGAAACATGATTCTGCATTGAGTTTATGTAGCTTTAAATGAAAATGAGCATCACTACCATAATGATTCTAAATGTCTTTGGAAGAAACTAGAGATAAAGTCTCTTTATAATTAATATTTTTCTTTTAAGTAAAACCTTTAGCAATAAGCTATGCCTTATAAGTTTTGATGTTGCTGTAGCTGCTCCGAAGCTGTCATATTAGTGCATATACTGTTCTGAAGCTGAAACACTGGTACCATTAGATCCTAAGATTGATCATACTCTCCTAAAAAGGCTTAGAGAGGGTGAAAAGTTTATCGACAGCTGTAGATCTCTATAGCAAATCTCAACAACCAAGTAATAAGCCTATAAGCCATTGTCAAGCTTGGAGTGCAGGCTAAGAACTTTGACATAAAAGCATGCCAATATAAATGATCATGAGCTCTCAATTTGGGGGTTAAGATCCAAATGCCCGTATCAGATTTATTTTATAAAATTAAGTTACGATAAATACCAAAGAAGTTATCATGAGCTCTCAATTTGGGGATCTAGCCGTAGATGATCCATACGGTCTTATCAAATTTGTTTTATAAAATTAAGTTACAATAAAAATGAAGTTTTTGATGATTCCATCAAATTGAGATTAAGTTACAATAAAAATGAAGTTTTTGATGAATCCATCAAATGGAAATTAATTTTGTTTTTATTAAGAGATCAAACAAAGAGCTAGCTTAACTCTTCACCCAACAATTCCAACATAAGCTATGAAGACTTAAATTTATAATCCAATTACTTCTTACTTGTGAAGCAAGCTAAATTGAGAATCTACTCCAAGTTTTGTCTATGGAGGTTGAGACATAATATGATGCTTGGGAAAGTTTAAAGGACTTATTGAGAAGGAATCTATATCATAGCCTTCCCAAATGAATTTAGGCACAAATATTCTATAATAATTTAGCCGAATCCATAAAAACATTGGTTGAGCCCATATAGTTAGCATATTTACGAGCAAGATGCAAGAGGCTATTTATGACCAACTTAAGTAGATGCCATGAATAATAAAATACATGTGTCTGTGTGTTGTGTTTGTCTGTCTCTGTCTATCTGTGTGTCTATGTGTCTGTTTGTCTCTATCTTTGTCTTTATCTCTGTGTGTGTGTGTGTGTGTGTTTGTCTGTGTGTGTGTGTGTCTGCGCGTGCGCGCTTGTCTGTCTGTCTATTTCTCTGTCTCTATCTCTGTCTTTGTACGCGCGCGCGTGTGTGTGTGTCTGTCTCTATCTCAGTGTGTGTGGGCGTGCATGCGTGCGTGCGTGACTGTCTGTCTGTGTCTGTGTGTCTGTATGTGTGTGTGGTGCTGTGTGTGTGGTAATTTGAAGGAATATAAAATCTAGCTAATGGCTTGGCAGTTAGGATAGAAAACTATATTTACACCTAAGACCTAAGAACTTAAAATCCAAGCACCCAATGAAACATATTTTTCTTAGAATAAAGAAATATAACACCAAAGACAGAGGGCTTAATTCCTAGGCACCAAACCTATCATATTAGTGCATATAATTTCTTAAATATAGTATTTATACACCTAAATCTATATATATAATCTAGTGTTTAGAGTTCTATATTTATTTGTGCTTGCTGAGATTAGGTATGTTATGTGTTGCTGTATTTCAGATTTCTACAAGAAGTCTTTTCTCATGCTAGGGCTGTATCTAAGGACAAATGGTACTCTGACTGTCCTGGTTCGAGGTGGTGTTTGTCCCTTCTGACTCCCCTTTCCGTTTTCCTCCTTCTAGTGTTGCAGCTGAACCCTGACATCTCTCTTTCTGTTCTTGCCGATCCAGTTACCCATTTCCACTTGCTTCCCTACCGCTCCAGCCACCTACTATCAACCTTAACTAGCCACTCCAACCACCAACTCTCAACCTAACCTGCTGTTCCGAGCCGCCAATCACCCCCACCATCTCCCGCAGCCTATCCACCTCCTGCTACCCCGTCGACAAGCCTCCTGCAATCTCCCATTCTTGCCGCACCCTCGTTCACACTTTCCTGTTCTAGCCACTAATCCAGCCTACACCCCATACCGACCCCTTGAGCTCTCCTTCCCTTTCAGCCCTCCACCACAACACCCCCACCGCTGCCGTCCCTGAATTTTCTTAATCATCCCTAGTCAGATATTGTTGTTTGTCGTGTTTTCATTTTGTTTTGGAGCAGTCCCTACTCACTTGCTTAAAAAAATCTGCTTCCATTATTTTGGGTTTAGTTAACTCTGATATTTTTTAGTATCAGAGCTGGCCTGCCTAGTATTATCCCAGGCCCCCACAAAAAAAAAAAATCATAATGTTTTCTTTTCTACTCTGAACCACCCCTGCCAATGCCACCGCAGAGATATATGTAGGACCCTACTCGGGATGAGATCCAGAGGGAGATCCGTCGCCTGCAATAGACTAGCAGTGACGGACGATGGGACTAGGGGAGGTTACCTTCGACCGCGATTTGGAGAGTTTAAGGGGAGATAGGGACAAGGATCTGAATCCATTCCATAGGGAAGATATCAACGACGAGGCATAAACACCACATCGTTTCATAAATCAATATCAGAGGAAGTCGAGAAAGGAGCCCACATATGGAGGCAACCGAGATTTTGGCATCAAAATGAATCTACCATAGCTTGATGGAGGTATGGATCTAGATGAGTTTATTGATTGGCTACAATCCGTTGAACAGATCTTCGAATATTAAAATGTGCTTGAGGATAAACGAGTGAAATTAGAGTCTATTAAATTGAATGCATGCCTCTTTGTGGTGGGAGAACTTATAGAGACAGAGGTAAAGAGAAGTCGGTGATAAGATTACTAAGTGGGAAAAAATGAAGAAAATAATGTAATATAAATACCGTACACCTCATTATCGCCAGGACATGTTTAAGAGGCTTGACCACTTACAAAAACGAGACCTTTAGTGGAGGAATTCACAACTCAATTTGACTAG
The DNA here is from genome assembly GCF_001263595.1 of Phalaenopsis equestris. NCBI lineage: Eukaryota > Viridiplantae > Streptophyta > Magnoliopsida > Asparagales > Orchidaceae > Phalaenopsis > Phalaenopsis equestris. Next base: position 528,724 of record NW_018165137.1, on the reverse strand, counting down.
TTACAGATGAAATGCGAGTTGATCGAGTCAAAGGAGCACACTATAGCTTGGTACTTGGGAGGCCTGAAGCCCGCTATTGGCAATGTGGTATAGCTATTGCCATACTGGATGTTGAGGGAGGGATGTTCAAATTCTAGTATTGAAGGTGGAAAATAGCAGAAACAGAGCATGCAACAGTCATCCTTCAGACAACAACCTTTAGTATGGTAACCAAGTATAACTAACGTGAATGACAAAGTTATTTAGGGAGGAGCTTGCAAGACTGGACATGAGATTGATCGGATCAGAGTGAGAAGATACAGTAGAATGGAAGCTCTTCCAATATAGTATTAGCTAGGAAGTGTTTCAGGTGACACGACTATGAGCACATAGCCTACGGCTGTCCCATGCTTAGTGGTCACATTCAAGATTAGATCATTGTCGAGGAGGTGGATGAGGAGTCAGAGGATAGCCTACGGGAGCTTCAGCTCTAGGGGAGGAAGGATAATTGCTTGTTATATGGGGAATTTTGTAGTCAGATCCATAGTGGGATAAATCATGGTTGAGGCATAATATCTTTCACACCAAGTAACCTGTAAAGGGTAAGGTTTGTTGTTTGATCATCGATAGCAGAAACAGAGTATGCAACTGTCATCCTTCAGACAATAACCTTTAGTATGGTAACCACGTATAACTAACGTGACTGGCAAAGTTATTTAGGGAGGAGCTGGCATGACTGGACAGGAAAATGATTGATCGGATCAGAGTGATAAGATACATGAGAACGGGAGCTCTTCCAATATAGTATCAGCTAGGAAGTGTTTCACGTGACACGACTATGAGCACATAACCTACGACTGTCCCATGCTTAGTGGTCACATTCAAGATTAGATTCAGGTGAAACGACTATGAGCACATAGCCTACGGCTGTCCCATGCTTAATGGTCACATTCAAGATTAGATCATTGTCGAGGAGGTGGATGAGGAGTCAGAGGATAGCCTACGGGAGCTTCAGCTCTAGGGGAGGAAGGATAATTGCTTGTTATATGGGGAATTTTGTAGTCAGAGCCATAGTGGGATAAATCCTGGTTGAGATATAATATCTTTTGCACCAAGTAACCTAGAAAGGGCAAGGTTTGTTGTTTGATCATCGATGGTGGGGGTTGTGAAAATGTGGTGTGCACACTGATAGCGAAGAAATTGTGATGAGCCATGCAAAAACATCTACAGTCCTATTCTCTTACTTGGTTGAAGAAGGAATGAGATACACATGGATCAACAATGCTTGGTCGAATATTTAATTAGGGACCAACTACAAGAGCAAGTATAGTGTGACGTTGTTCCGATGGATGTCTGCCACATTCTGTTGGGTAGGCCTTTATAGTTCGACCGCAAGTCTCAACAAAATGGCTTCAAGAACATTTACTCTTTTAATAAGGAGGGAAATCACATTGTGTTATTACCTTTTAAGGATGCAAGAGATGGGGACAATATAAAGGAAGCATTAGTTCCACCAACCACTTTCCTGTAGTTAGTTAAAGGTGCTCCAGTGGCACTGACATTAGTCCTTCTAGAGGGAGCCGGGGAGAGTGAGATACCGACACTACTAAAGCCACTTGTCATGGACAAACTATTTTTGAAGTCACCCGTGTGACCTTCGCGCTCTTCCTAAGCACTAAGCCAGTCTAACTCTTGCAACGCTTGGACTTGGAAGCATAAAACTCTCTAGGAAAGAATGACAGATTATTATGAGAAAGGAACACTTCACTAAGAAATAATTACACACTTGGTTGCTTGTAAACCTTGGTTGGTTTCAAATGAGGGGGAGGAACCTATATTATACTTCTCCTTCAAGTCCTAAAGAATATTTTAGATTACATTAAAATAGACTATCTTCTAGATGATTCTACATTGTTCTTCAGATATACATGATTCTAGAGCTTTCCAGAATATTCTAAAGTTCTTTTGAAGTTCTCTTTTTCAACATATTTCTAGAATGATGTGAAACCTTCTAGAATTCCTTAGAATATTTTTCTTCTTTCTAGTATTTTATAGAATATACTTTTCCGTGGCTTAAGGGATGTGACTCACCATTTCTTGAGATGGCAATGCGTGACACTCTTCCCCATCAAGCTCGCAATGCTCTCATTGCGCCTTCCTCCTGGTATTATTGAATCTTTTCTTTTCCACAATGTGTTTTCATGTTCTAAGTTGGTTTTGCTATCAGATAGTCATTTCCACTTGGTGAGGTACTTCTTGTGGTTTGGTACCCCTTTTCAATGATTGATCTGATCAAACCAGTTTTTTTATCCAATTTCTTATCAAAAGAAGTGATTAATGTTGGTGGTGCTTGCTTAGGGTTTCCTCTTGATAAATCTTCTTTTTTATACTCCACATTTCTCCTTTTCTTGGTCGTCCACCTTTTTGTTCTTATTATAGTTTTAAGCAGCGGTGCTCTAACTAACTACTTTTGTTTGCTTTCAGACTTGACAAGTTTGAAAGCTGATGGGCTTTTTTCCTCATAATTGGTTGTAATGGAGAGGGTTGTTGTGTAGTGAGATTTCATGGCTGGCGGCTTGGTCCTTGTATCTAGCATAATTTTGATAGTTTTTCACTCTTATAGGAAGTATCTCTTTTGGTAACTCTGTAAGTGAGATATTTTCAAACCCATCAATAACAGTTGCTAGCTCCCTCGACATGTCTTCTGTGGGCTTTGGTTTTTCATCAATTGAGTCATGAAGAATATCTAAGTGGCTTTCCTCTTCTTATCGGATGCCTTCATGAATTGAATGACTGACGGATCTTAGCTTCTTTCTTGCTTGTCCTTATTGTCGGTGTTAAGCAAGCTTGATTGCCTTTCATAATGCACATGTTATTGGCGAAATGTCATGAGAATGTTATTAATTGATCCAAGAAGTCGAGTGCTATAACAACTTTAAAATCATCCATTTGATTGATAAAAAAGTCCAATGTTCCCGAGTAAGTTTCAACATTGGTCTTTACTCTTGCTATTACATGAATTGGTCTTGCTGCTAAATTAACTACTTTGATGGAACATCCTCCTTTAGTTTCTTCTAGTCCTATCCTTTGTGCCTTTTCAATGGAGATGAAGTTGCGAGAAACACTTGTGTCCACCATGGCTTTAGTAGTCTTTCCACCCATAACCATTTCCACAGAGAGTAACCCTTTTACTTGAGGTTTTGACGAAGTTTGCATCACATTCAGTAGTTGCATAGATCCCACTTGTGCCGCCATATCACTTCCTCTTGCTTCTTCTCCATGATGGCTTGCTAGTATAGAGCTCAAGACTTTTTTTTAGGGCAATCCCTTGCCCAATGGGATCCTCCACGAAGGAAGCAGTTGTTATGTGGCTTAGTTTTGTTGTTATTAAGTGTCCCTTTGTCTTTGCCCTTGGATGAGATCAATTCACGACGAGTTTTTTCCTTGTGTTGGTCTTTATCTCCTCCACTTTTGACATAGATATTCTTCTTATCTTTGGTATTCATGGACTCTTTTGTGTAGTCAATTAAGCTTTCGACAACTGCAATGACAGTAGTAAGATTTTGCACTTTGCGCCATTTAATCTCTGCCTGTCTACTGTTGGAGTCCATCCATGAAGCTGAAGAGAGCATCCTTGTCTGCATGTCGGGTATTTCAAGAATCAAACTAGTGAACTTCTGAATGTATTCCCGAATCGATCCTGCTTGTTTGAGTCTTTGCAATTGGGCTATAGCCTCATTTTTCACATTCTCAATATAAAATTCTCTTAAGTTCTTTATTGAATTCATTAAAGGTAGATATGGTGTACACATCTTTCGCTATGTCGTCTCGCCTTTTTCTTCACCATTGCATAGCGCTGTTAGAGAGATACAACAACAACAACAAGCATTTATCCCACTAAGTGGGGTCGGCTTCATGAATCCTTTTTCTCCATTGCATCTATTAAGTGTCATATTTTCATTTTATTTTAATAGATTAAGATCATTTTCTATACAATATGCCCAAGTATTTTTAGGTTTACCTTTGCCTTTCTTAACATTAGTCGAAGCAAAAACATCTACTCTCCTACTTTGCCTTTCTTAACATTAGTCGAAGCAAAAACATCTACTCTCCTACTCATATCATCAGTTAGTCGACGTCTAATGCAACCAAACCTTCTAAGAAGACTCTCTGTAATCTTGTCTGCCATTGAAGCTACACCAACCCATCACAAATATATTCATTTCACATTTTGTCTCTACGTGTCAAGCCACTAATCCACATAAGCATTGTCATCTCAGTAACATTTCCGGTCTGTTTGGAGCAACTGCAGCTTATTGAATAATCTGCTTATTGAATAATCTGCTGAATCTGCTGATAAGCTAATTAAAATTAACTTGCTGATAAGCTAGGTGCGGTGGTTATTGTAAATTTTTATTTTTTTGGAAAAGCCAGCCGCTGTCAGAAAACTGCCACCGCACCTAGAAAGGTGCGGTGTGAAAACACTGTTTTCAGCGTTTTGAAAACGCATAAGCTGCCAAAGCGCACTTTACCTAAACATGCCAGGTGCGTTTTCAAAACGCCACCGCACCAAATAAGCTGCCTCAAACAGACCCTCCACTTTGCTTTATGCTTCTCTTTTAAAGACCAAAATTCTGCGCCATAGAGCATTGCAGGTCTCATCACCATTTTATAAAATTTTCCTTTTAGTTTAAGCGATACTTTTCTATAACAAAATAGGCTCGAAGCATTCCTCCACTTCAACCAACCAACATGAATTCTACTAATAACATCCCCATCTATTTCACTGCCACTCCGAACAATAAACTCGAGATATAAAAAAAAATCACACCTTTTAATGACTTGATCACTCATAGTTACAACTCTGCTGTTAGAGCTACTAGTAGTAAAATTACATTCCATGTATTTAGTCCCCATAAGAAGTTGTCTACTTCTTTGGTGTTGTGAGCTCCTCCAAACTCTTTAGCTTTGGCACTTCGATGCACTTTGTTTCGAAAGCATGTTGGTTGGTTCATGTTGCTAGTGCTTGCTTGCATAAAGATACATCTCCACACATCTCCTCCAAGCTGGCACGTAGGTTGCTCATCTTTTCGTCATGAGATCGTTGTAAATCGAGGAGCTCCCCCATTAGGTCTTCTTGCTTCTTCGTCAATTGGTCTTTAATGGATTTCTTTAGTTGGAGCATTATACCATTGGTTATGAAATAGATAGTGATGTCCTCCTCGCGGCGATCCATTTTTTAGCCTAGATTCTCCATCGGGTCTCCATGCATTCATAACCCCCTCTACCCGAGCAAGGTGCGAATCAAAACTATCTATGAGCTTTTTTGACCACCCATGTGGTTTGGATGCAGCAGGATTTCGTTGCTCCTCACAACCTCATCTTTGTTGTGATGACTTCCACATTTGTGGTCTCAAACTCAATGACATGTTCTTTAAAACTCTTTACCATGCCTTTAACATTTGGCTCTGATACAACTATATAGGACGAACTTCTCTCAAGTCACCCGTGTAGCTTAAATGCTCTTCTTAAGCACTAAATCAACCTAACCCCTAGAATGCTTGGACTTGAAAGCATACAACTCTCTAAGAAGGAAGGAGAATTTATTGAAGAAAGGAACACTTCAATAAAGAATGACAGATTCCACACTTGGTTGCTTAGAAACCTTGGATGGTTCCAAATGAGGGGGAGATACTCCTATTTATAGTCCTCCCTTTGGCCCTAGGGAACTTTCTAGCTTACATTAGGATAGACTAACTTCTAGATAGTTCTACATTGCCCTTTTATATATATATGATTCTAGAGATTCTTAGGCTATCCTAGAGTTCTCCTTGAACCTTTTTCTTTCCAACATACTTTAGAATGCAGTGGAACCTTCTAAAGCCTCTTGGATTGCTCTGCTTTTTCTGGCATTCTATAGAAAATCTTTCCCATGGTTGGATTGCCAACTACTTTGAAGATGGCAGAGTGTGACTGCTATTCCAGAATGTGATGACCTCAACTTTTCGGAGGGATTATTATCATTGAGGGACATTCAACACGCCATAGATTTTATACTAAGATCAATGCTGCCAAACAGGCCCGCTTATAGATTGAGGGCCGTGCAGTACGAGCAATTACAACGAAAGGTATATGATCTTGTCCTAAGGGGGCTAGTCAGAGAGAGTAGCAGTACGTGTGCTGTCTCACCTTGATGGTGCCCAACAAGGACAGGTCGTGGCAGATGAGCATTGACAGTGGGCCATCTACAAGATCACCATCAAATATCGGTTTCTTATATCTTGGCTGGATGATCTCTTGGACCAGTTACACAGAGTCATCCTTTTTTCTAAGATTGACTTATGCAGTGGGTATTACCAGATATCGATGAGGCCAGAAGACGAGTAGAAGATTGCTATCAAGACAATAGATGGCCTATACGAGTGGGCAAGTATGCCCTTTGGCCTGTCACAAGAGCCAACATTTTTATGGGGTTAATGAATCAAGTATTCTGAGCCCACATCGAGAAATTTGTGGTGGCCTACTTTGACGACATTCTTGTACTCAACCGATTTGAGGATCACTTACAACACCTGAGTGAAGTGTTCAAGGTACCGCGAACAAGGAAACTATATTCCCATCCAAAGAAGTGCCAATTCATGATGGACCAGGTACATTTTTTGGGTTATATTGTGCTTAGTGTAGGCATTCGGATGGACTATACGAAGATTGAAGCCATTGTAAACTGAACCACATTACAGACGTTCACTGAGCCGAGACAGTTTATAGGGCTAGTGTTGTTTTACAGGCGATTCATCAGAAACTTCAACACTATCATTGCTCCCCTTACATAGCTTTTAAGAGGAAAAGAGTTCACTTGGACAACTACAGCTCCGACCAGCTTCAACACTTTTAAGGAAAGATGACTCAGGCACTAGTTTTAGCATTGCCAATTTTCAACCAACTGCTCCAGGTAGAGTGTGATGCATTCGATGTGGAAATAGGAGCAGTGCTGAGCCAGGGAGGTCATCTCATCAACTTTTTCAGCGAAAAACTGAATGACTCCCGGAGGAAGTACTTGACCTTCGATAAAAATTTTATGCTTTATCTGATCCTTTGAGCATTGGAGCCATTACCTGCTCACGAGCGATTTTACATTGTTCACTGATCATGAAGCCTTAAAATTTTGAAACAATAAGAGCAAAATGAAGGGCCGACATGCCACTGGGGTAGAGTTCTTAGCATTATTCTAGTTTTTGCTTTAACACAGGACCAAGAGCCAGAACCGAGTAGTAGACGCACTGAGTTGTCATCGCGTGATAACGTCAAGTCAGACTCGAGTTATGGGTTTTAGGGTAGTAAAGGACTTATACGAGGTGGATGAAGACTTCAAGGAAATTTGGGAGCGATGTCAGGAGAAGCCTACTGAGCAGTACACAGGGCCGATGGGTACTTGTTCTACCATAGTAAGTTGTGCATTTCGTGGTGCTCGCTACTTGAGGTCGTTGTTCAGGAGAGCCATAATGGAGGACTGGCATGACATTTTGACAGGGACAAGACTATCTCACTCGTGAGAGAGCACTTATTTTTGCCCCAACTGACGAGAGATGTGGAGCAACATGTTATATGGTGTAGAGTTTGCCATAAGGCAAAGACCAGAGGGTAGAATGTCGAGTATATTACCAGTATTGGAGGCACCGTGGGTGGACCTCGTTATGGACATCGTCGGAGGACTTTCATGAACACAGCAGAACAAAAACTCCGAGATGGTGTTGGTAAACCATTTCTCGAAGATGACGCATTTCGTGCACTGCCACTGGATGTTGGACGCATCTCATAGTGCAGACATGTACTTCAGAGAGATCGCGAAACTACACGAAATTCCCAAGACCATTACTACCAACAGGAATGTTAAATTTCTGAGTCACTTTTGGAGGACCTTGTGGGGAAACTAGGCACCAAGCTCTAATTCAGTTCAACAGCTCATCCACAGACGGCCGGTCAAACTGTTGTATTAAACAGGAGCCTATAAAATCTTTTGAGGTGCTTCATGTGAAAGAATATTAAGCAGCGGATTCTAATTCTTACTCAAGCCAAGTTCGTCTACAACAAATTCAGGAGTCAGACTATAGGACACTTTGTTTGAGATTGTGTATGGAAGTCATGCCAGTTGAGTTGTTACCATGCCTGCCAACATCAGAGATTAGCGTGGATGCTGAAGAACAGGTTCATGAGATCTAGAAACTCCGTGAGGAGGTTGGAATGAAGATTGCTAAGCAGAACCACAAATATTAGACACAGGCGTATAAGTCAGGAAGTGTGATATTTCAAAAAGGAGACCTCGTACGGATTCGACTGAAAGAGAGATTTCCTGTTGTAGCATTCCAGAAACAAAAGCCCAAAGGAGATGGACCTTTTAGAATACTTTGGAAGATAACTGACAATGCCTACAGGATGGACCTACCTGGGGACTAAATGTGTCCACTAAGTCCAGTGCTGTGGATTTGACACCATACTTTGAGAATCCAGAAGCTTCAACGAATAAGATCGAAGCTCCCCAACGCCCGAAGACTGATGCGAGGCTGAACCGGCCAAGGCAGGAATCCTATCCAGCTTGGGCGGGAATTATCAACCCCTTTTTTTCCCTTTCCTTTCTTATTCCCCGCCTACCTAGTTCTATTTATTGTGTGCTTGCTGAGATTAGGGTTATGTTATGTGTTGTTGTATCTCAAATTCCTGCCATAAGTCTTGTCTTTTGCTAGGGCTATATCTAAGGACAGGTGCTTCGGTTGTACTTTATTCGAGGTGGTGTTTGTCCTCTCTGAATCCACTTCATGTTTTCCTCCTTCCTGTGTTGCCGCCGACCCCAACATCTCCCTTTTCCTTCTTGTAGATCTAGCCGCCCATTTCCACTTCCTTCCCTGCCTCTGCAACCGCCTGCTTTCACCCCTAATTAGCCGTTCCAACCGCCATCTCTCACCCCAACCTGCTTTTTCGAGCCGCCAGTCACCCCACCATCTCTCACAGCCTAGCCACCTCTTGCCACCCACTTACTTGCTCCCAACCATCGGTTAGCCTCCCGCACTCTCCTATTTCAGCCTCAAGCCCCTTTTAACTCACTCTCCCTGTTCTAGCCGCCGGTCCACCCTACAACCCATACCAACCTCTCTACATCTCCTCTTTCAACTTTCAACCGTAGCACCCACACCACTACCGTCCCAGGATTTTTCTAACCGGTTCTAGCCGGATATTGTTGTTTATCGTGTTCTCATCTTGTTTTGGAATCGTGATTGTAACCCTATTCATTTGCTTGATAAAATTTGCTTTCGTTATTTTGGCTTTAGTTAACTTCAGTTTGTCTCACACACAGATATATGTGTGTGTGTGTGTGTGTGTGTGCCGGATATTGTTGTTTATCGTGCTCTCATCTTGTTTTGGAATCGTGATTGTAACTTTACTCATTTGCTTGATAAAATTTGCTTTTGTTATTTTGGCTTTAGTTAACTCCAGTCTGTCTCACACACAGATATATATATATATATATATATATATTTGTGTGTGTGTGTACGCGCGCGCGTGCAATTATAATAAATCCTTTAAATTAATAATAAACCGTTTTTCCAAAAAAATCGATAATTATAAATATTTTCAAGGTGAATCGAAGTTTCAACATTATTGAATCAAATTCTTATGGCTGAATAAAATTTTCATTTCTTAAGAAAATAAACGACATTTATGAAAACACATACAACAATATATCAAGAAATATAAAGGTTTTGATCAAAATGTATACTAAAATTTTCTTCTTTCTTGGTACTCCAAAAAATTAAAAAAATCGAAAGTAGAAGAATGATGTATGAAAGACGTTTAATGTGAAGTTAATGGATAATGGATGATAGCCGCTGACTACTACAATAATCATATAGCAGATGAATCTATCCCAGTTTGAAGATGCTTGAACTTCTGTAGGACTTTGAGGCTTGTTCAGTACATATGGTGGTATATTCTATTTTTTGTTAATCTTTTTCTGAAAATATCTTGTTGATCAACAACTCGAGGTTGAAGACAATAATGGAGAAAAAGAAGAAAAAACTGGCATCAGTTCTCATTTATTATCAATTATAGCTTTTAAGCACCGTCAACTTGTTTTTTCATTTTTTTTTTACTTCTCTTTCAAAGGGAAGCATTGTTCACGCTTTTAATGGGAAATATGCTCTTGATTTAAAGGTAAAATACAGAAGCGGGCTTGAACTTTCTTCATTTGCAATCATCTTATATACAAGCACTTTTTCCCAATTTATCCTTTCTATCAGACGTTCTATAGCTGTTGATATTTAAACCTATTATTTCCTTGTGCATTCTTGTCATGGCAAACTATTTTGTGTGTTCAGCGCAAGTTGCTTCTGGAGGTTATCAAACAAACAGTTTTAGATCATCTTACCAAAAAGTGCGCACCCCATGTGAGTTATCATCTTTTGAAACTTAAGCAAACTGCATACTGATTGATTAAGAAATGAGAGTTTGATATTCATAATCAATTTCATCTTTGATAATGTAATCAACTGCTCATAACTTTGAAACAGGTTCAAGTGATCGGATTGCTTTGCCGTACTCCACATAAGGAAAGCAGACATGAATTATTACGGCGAGTAGCCGGTGGTGGCGGTGTCTTCAAAGGGGAGAATGATCTAAAGGTACAACTGCCAGGAGCAAATCTGAATGATATAGCCAACCAGGCTGATGACCTGCTGGAGGTATTGTTCTAAAAATATATGATAGACTATACCTTTCGTAGCCATAGCTTTGCCAAATCATCATTGATGCTTATTTATATGTAGTATCACATTTTGCTTGCTGGCAAGCAATGTTTTAATACAGCTGAGCTATATCTCTGTCAAATATCTTTTGTGAACTCAGATTATTAAAGAATTGCATAGAAAGACGGTGTAATGATTACAATTTCTTTTGCACCCTAGCTTCAACATTTGGAAGGGCAAATGCAACTTCCCTTTGTTCAGAAAGATGATTAACTTGGTGGAGACCAATGGAATTTACATTTATCAATAGTAACTGTCTTGTTTTTTCTATTTAATGCAATAGCTGAATTGATCAAGAAACTAAAAGTTCCAGAACGACTTGAATTATCTGAATGATAGCGTTAGTTATCTTTAATCAGGATATCTTTAATATTGATGATGCTACGTAATTTGTTTATCTGTGGTTTTGTAGTTATGTATTAATTTCATTCAATTTATTCGTTACTCTCTGAATATTAATGTCCAGACTCCAAAGCTAGAATGGAAGTATTATGTGCAGAAAATATATTGTGTATCACATGAAACAGAGTTACTGTTCCTTCTTAATTGTTTATGTTCTTACAGACAATGGAAGCCAGGGCAACAGTTCCAGATAGAAAATTGCTTGCTAGACTTGTTTTGATCAGGGAAGAAGCCAGGAATATGATGGGTGGTGGGATACTAGATGAAAGAAATGATCGTGGACTGAGCACACTACCTGAAGCAGAGGTTTGTGATTTCTCAGCTACAGCATATAGTTTGGCAATAGATTTGTGCTTTAAATGACTTTAGCATTCCAGTGTTAATCTAAACTATTATCTGATTTTGTGGGGATTTTTTTGTTCATCTAAGGACCTTTGCAGAGATATTTCATAGCTAGCCATAAGTGACGTCATGAGTAACCAAAATATCTTTCGCTGTAAAACTGTTTAGACTTTAAATTGGCCCTATTAGAGGTGTATATGTAATGTTTTTGTTAAAATAGGGTGTGCGGAAGAGTTTATCTATTTGGCGTCACCCTTGCATTATAGGGAGATTGGTTTCATTTTGAACTTCTGGCTAGTTCATAATCGATGTGACTTAACCCTTGCTTTAGGACCATCGTAAAAAAAGAAAGAAAGATACAAATAGATTGTATGAGAGGGCCCAAGCATGACACCCTACCCACACGGTAAACACCACATGCAAATAGTTCCAGAAAAAAAGAAAATACAGAAAAATACTTGAGAGCCCAAAAATCAAAAGTGCCAAAACATATAGTAAACCCGGTGGTATCAGGTAGCTAGAGAGCGACTCAATTTTACTCTGCCTCTGCCTCTGCCTCTAGTTCTAGGAAAGGGGCTAACTAACAAATTGATAAGATGAGTTCCATTGCCAGTAGTAACCAATGTATCGTCCAATAATTTCCTGAGCTCGAGTCGTTTCCCCCTCCCCCCTGGAATAGCCCTGCCATTCCTCATCCGAAGCCTGACTCACTGATCAGTGGATTGGTCTAAAGTGTGTCAGACATGTGTAGGTGTTGAACATTGGAAGCATCTACTTGTTGTATCAGCTGATCTTTTATCTCTCGTTATCTCTCGTATGTCTTGGCATGTAAGTGATCCTTCTTCAATAACAATGAGTGAAATAGACACGTTTGGATCAGTACTAGTAGTATGGGGAGTTGTTTCATGAGACTCCAGAGTACCATGCTTCAATCCAACAGCTGGAAGAGAGTGTTCAAAAGCACGAACATCCAGGGGTAGAACGACTTGGGTATGATGTTCTTCATCTGAGACAATAAATGTTTGAATAGGAGAATATTTCCCATCAGGAACAACGTCAGTCAGATGAGCAGGAGGTATATGCGGTGTCAGAAAGAGGGTCGGGTTACACCTCCTCAGCAG
>NW_018165137.1:510594-516074 GCF_001263595.1 Phalaenopsis equestris | reverse complement strand
GCAGGAATGGTTGGTGACAAGATGTCCACCCTTAATTCAGTATGAATATATTTTTGAACATGTTGCTTACCTTTATCCCGCCTTAAATGAGAATGTAAGCGATATCAAATAGTAGAATTGTGACCAAACATATTACAATGAGAGCAATAAGGAGGGTGTGGTTCTAATTCAACGTTTTGCCAATACTTTTTTGTGAGTGGATCCAATATATTCCTCATTCGGAGCTTTCGGAGCTGGTTGGGTGATATCTCTCTCAACTAACACACAAGCCACAGAGGGTATGATGATAGCAAACGCAAGACTATCAACATTGAGAGACTTACCGTAAACAGTTGCTAAGGAGTAGAGAATTTCAAAGTTGAACAGATTTAGTTTTAACCCCGGAAATTTAATCCAAACAGGAATGATAGGGGACTCCGCTTTTGGATCAAAGCCAACAGTTTATTTGAGGATTTTCATAAAACGGTTGTCAATCTTGATTACCTTAGAGAAAAAATACGAGTGTAATCCGCATCATGAGATAACTGAATAAGTATATGACGGCCGTCAAGTAAGTTGATATTCCAATTACCCGATAGCTTCATAACATCAAAATCTTTCCGAATGATATCAAATTTAGAATGACCATAAAGGAATTTCCCACTAGAGCAAAACGTCAAGAAGACGCAAGAGTAATGATTTCAACCTTAGAGAGAAAAAGAGCAAGTTTCTCATTTTTTTACCAAACTTTTTAATGAAAGTGTGATTACCACCACCTTCAAGAGCCTTATGGAAGGATTGTGGAACAATGCAAGACTTAACGATAATACCAAAACCAGGCTCTGAACCTGAAATAGGGCACGGGTAGGATTGTTGCCGGAAAATGCAGTGGCATAAGAACGGAGCTTCGAGGTCATCTCCACTAGGTAAGATACGACCTTAGTCTGGAGCGGCGAAAGAGTAAAATCCGAAGGAGGATAAGCGGAAACCCCTTATTCAAAGTCGAGCAGAGGAAGAAGTAACGAAAAAGCTGCACCCGACTCGTAACAGGCGCTGCTCGATGAAAACGACTGAACAGAGCCGAAGCCCTTCGTCATTGGACAGGACGAAACGATGGCACAAATGTGTCAGGAGGAGGAGACGACGTGCGAAAAAGCCGAAGGAGTGAAGCCCTTCGTCGTCAAGTACGACAAGGCCTTCGTTGTCGAGCACGATGAGATCGATGGATTGAAAGCCAAAAGATTTAATGCAAGGAATCGCCATCGGGCGAAACCCTAGCAGAGCTGCCCGCCACCGACGCCATGATATATATATATATATATAGAGAGAGAGAGAGAGAGAGAGAGAGAGAGAGAGAGAGAAAAGCATAAGCATGGATAATTTCAGGCATCCTATGTGAATGAAATGTGGAACTTGATTTCGTTCATATGAGATTAAAATTTCAAAGTCTAAAATCTGTGTTTGGCAATCTCCTTGGTAAATGATGCCATAGAATTCAAGTTTTAAAGGCAATGTTAACTTTGGGATTTAAACAATTAGCAATTTAAAAAAAATAAATTAGCAATCTTTATCAATATCTTTTTATTTTTGGAACAAAGTTATCACATGTCCATGTAAAATTTTCTGTTAGAAATGACTTTCTTCGTAAACCATTCAATCTTCATAAAGTATTCAGTTGTGTTGGAATTACTATTATGTTCAAATCCATGAATACTCTAAACGGTAATCTCTTACCTGAGTGTATAAGTAGTCGGTAATTATTAAAAGCATCCTAAATTTAGAAATAAGATTATCGTGGCATTATTTCCTATAGTTTAGTAATAAGATTATCCTGAATTTAATTTAAAGTTTAAATTCTTGTTTAGAAATTTTTGTATAAATTAAAAATTTTAAGCTTATCTTGGCATGACTTTGTGTGTGAGTGTGCGCGCGCGCGCGTGCGTGCCTGTGCGTGTGTGTACACACGTGTGCATGTCTGAGCATGGGCACACACAAGCACGTCCTGTATTTAATTTAAAGTTTAAATTGTTGTTTAGAGATGTCTGTATAATTTAAAAAGAGAGCAGGCATCTAGAATTTAATTTAAAGTTTTTATTCTTGTTTAGAAATTCTTTATAATTTAGAAAGAGTGAAGTAGCAAATGAGGGGTCTAAATGATGATTATTATGACAAAGATAAGATGGGGACTCATATAGGGTAATAGGATGCTAAAAGAGTTGGCTTGTGGAGAATCTGAAGTATGTTGTAGAATTAACAAGAATGACAAGCATAAAACTTGTAGAGGATCATGTCGAACGAAACTAAGCATCTTGCAATTCATATATAAAAAGAAAGAAATGTCCAAAATACTAATGAATGAGAGGCTATATAACCAAAAACTTACAGATTAGTGAACTTTTGTTAGGTTTTGTTGCATGTGTGTTGGGTAGGTTAACTTTGAGTAGTGAAAGGTTTTGAGAAGAAATTCCATCCACAATAGTTGCCAAATAAACTATGGAAACCCAAAAGTGCACATCATTGAAAATTTATGGATTCATCGGCCTTGATCTTCATCACAATACTGATTATCATCTTATTGAAATGCTGATGATGATTCCAAGAATATTTTTCAGCTTTCATATCCATTTGTGTTAAGTGAAATTGTTTGATATCAATTGATGTTAAGTGATGCAGTAGAAAATTTGCAGAAGATTTAAAAAAAAGTGAAGAAAATAGAGAAGATTTGCAGAAGATTTGAAAAAAAGTGTAGAAAATAGAGAATCCTTCAAGCAAATTGATTATGAGAAATCTTATGTCTTAACATATGTTCAGTTACTCTCTTCCATAATTTTAAAGTATGACACATCAACTTATCCCTATATAATTTGTACTCTTCATTTGAGCACTCTTCTGCCATCCCCTTTATTCTAAAAAATGGGGACCAAAATATTCTTCCTCAACTCCCCAGACATCTTTTTAGTTTTTAAAATAATATTAAATTGTTTAGTAAGCTAATAAACTCTCAAATCTCCTAAATATTTCCACACTTCAACTGAGATATCATCAGGTCTTACAAAATTTCCACCATTGGTTTTCTTTATAGCCTTCTCAACTTCTTTTTTACTAATGTGATGGTAAAAATGAAACATTTTATTACTATTAACGATATTAAGATCACTAAGGTCGATCGTATTTCCCGAAACATCATTAAAAAGTTTACCAAAATAACTCATCCACCTATTTTGAATATCTTTTTCTAAGAAATGCAGTTTTTGATTTTTCATCTCTAATAAACTTTACTTGAGTTACATGTTTACTTTCTTTTTTTTGTTTGGCTAGATTATGCATATATTTTTCATCCTTTTTAGTATCTAATCTATTATAAAGATCAATAAAACAGAATTTTTAGTGTCACATATTGTTTTCTTAGACTCCCTACGAGCCGTTTGATATTTTTCCCAATTTTCTAAGCTTTTACATTTAAACCAATTTTTATAACATAACTTCTTATATTTCATCTTTTCTTGCACATTATTATTCCACCGTCAACTATTTTTATTTATAGAAATATTTTCTTTTGCTTCTTCAAGTACAATTTTTTCACTTGTTTAATAGTGTTTGTTACTTTATTCCACATAGAATGTGCTTCTTCATGAACATCCCAAATTTTGAAATACTAAATTTTATTCGTAAGAATAATTTTATTTGTATCTTTTAGGTACCCTCATCTAATTCTACGATAATGATTCCTAATATTTCTTATTTTACAACTCTAAATTTAAAATCTAGTACTAATAATCTTTGTTGAACACTTAAATCCTCACTTGGAATGACCTTACAATTTTTATATTCTCGACGATCTCTTTTTTTCATAAAAAAAATGATCAATTTGTGTTTTATCAGATCCATTCTTTTAAATAATAATATGTTCATCTATTTTCTTTAATAAAGTATTAACAATAATAAAATCATATGCTAAAATAAAATCTAATATAGCTTTATCTTCTTCATTAATCACTCCAAAACCGTAGCCACCATGAATATTTCTAAACTCTTCTACCACTATCGACATGACCGTTTAAATCTCCTCCAATAAAAATTCTTTCTTCAAGTGGTATCATTTGTATTAAGTCTTGTAAGTCATTCCATAATTTATCTTTAGAACCTATATCTAAACCTAATTGAGGAGCATAAACACTTATAATATTAAAAATCTTAATATCAACAATAATCTTAAGAGCTATAATTCTATCTCTAACTATATTAATTTTTACAATATTACATTCAAGCTCTTGTCTATAATTACATATACACCATTTCTAATATGACTCTTACGTGAATATCAAAGTAAAACCTAAGTTATCAATCTTCTTAGTCTTTTCTGCAATCCATTTAGTTTCTTGAAGATATTTATCTTTCTATAAATCATAACATTAACTAATTTCATTAATTTACCGGTGAGAGTCCATATATTCCAAGATCATATTCTAATATTAGTTTCATGAACTAACTTCTTTACTCTCATCCGTCTGTAATGTGAGGATCCTTGCTTATTTGACACTACACCCGGGCGCAGATATAGCGATCCTTGCACACTTTTTACTTTATTTAGACTATACAACGCGTTGCTTATAGGGGACACCCTAACTCTTACACAATAATCAAAAGGATTCATGTCATGATTTTTTCAACAAGTTTTACACTAACTGTCAACTACCTACGCAGCCTCCACTTTTCACATACGGGCTTGGGACCGACAATGCATATCCAATACACTACTACATTTAAAATGATAAAGAATTAATCATTATATATATATATATATTAATAAATTATGAATGAAATATGAAATATGAACAACTTAAGGACCACATTATATTAAATGAAGTTTGAAATATTTCCAAAATTGATGCATCATCACGTACCTTCAATTACTTGATTTGATTGCATACCTTTTGATAATTTAGAATTAAATTAGCATACACTAATTCACAACCTATTTATCTTCATTGGCGACAAATCTAATTTCTAGATTTAGTTTATAATCTAACTTGGTCCACAAACATTAGAATTATGAAGTAGAGGCACGTGTAGGTTGTGTAAAACTTAATAAGATTCTAGTGAAGATCCAAAGACATGTGAAAAATAAATAGGGCGCCAAGATTTTCTAAATAAACAAACATATGCTACTTGACTAAACCTATTGTGGAGCGTACATTTAATACTATGTAAGACATGAATAAAAGATTTTTTTTTCTTTGCAAGAAGAGTTTGTATGCTTTTAAGAATTATAACATGTGAAACTATCCACTAAAAATTAAAAATAGTGCTATTAGAAGATAAGCATATATCATTTAATCCACACACAACACTACCATTAACACTTTCTAACCTTGCATTTTTTAAATATATAGCATGATTATCTTGATTGCATTAAAATATGTCATAAATATATATATATATATATATATATATATATATATATATATATATTTGTCTTGATATATATATCGAGTCTGTGT
>NW_018165137.1:488728-508455 GCF_001263595.1 Phalaenopsis equestris | reverse complement strand
TGGGGTTTCGCCTGATGGTGAACCCTAGCAACTGTTACGGCTTCGCTGCCTCTTCTTCGGCGTCTTCGCGCCTGATTTTTGTTTCGTCTCCCTGGGTCTCGCGATCTGCGGCGCGGCCTTCCCGTCTCGCGAGGTTTCCCGGCTCGGGAGTTCTCGGCTCTGCGGCTCCTCTACGGTGCGGCTCTCTGCGTCTTCCAGTCTCGCGGGTGCCTCTGCGACTGTCTCCCGTCTCGCAACTCCTTCCCTCCTCGCTAGCAGCTCTCGTGGCTCCTCTGCGGTGCGGCTCCTGCGTGTTCTCTATTTCAGCTTCTTCGGTCGACGCCACTTTTCACGTGTTTTTTTCTTAACGCCACACCTTTATTTTGAGTATGATTTCAGACATATCATATGCAACTGCCCTCACGGGTGTCCACGCCTCAGACACACCTAAATCGTGTTTTTTCTCTCCTTTTGAGTGGGAGGAGGTCATCAAGAAACCTAGTAGAAAGAATGAGAAGCCTGACATTTTCTTATAGAAGCTGAAGGTATTCTACTTATTTCCTTCCATCGTCTGAATTTAGTTGAGAAATTTCTATATGGTCATCCCAAAATGGGCTTATTCGCAAGGAATTTGAACTTATGCATCTTGTTGGAGAGTGGAAAATTGGACTATTAGATGAGAGACACATTCTTATTCAAATTAATAATGAAGAAGATTACACACGCTTATTTGCTAGAAGGATAATTTGAATTGATAACAGAACAATGAAGATTGTGTGTACGTGTCCTACCCCACACCCACACCCCCCCGCCAATCATTCCTGTTTGGATTCGCCTTTCTGGTCTGAAATTTCATTATTTTTCTCAAAAAATATTGTATTCTATTACCTCAGTTTATGGTAAGCTACTCAAGACGGACATTCCTATTTTTAATCTTTCATGTCCATCTGAAGCCAGAGTACTTGTTGAAAGAGTTGAAAGAGACATTACTTCTTTCCACATTACTTCTTTCCCTTCTGAGGAAATTTGGTTGGGCACACAACATCATGGATATTGACAGATGGTAGAGATTGAACCTTTTCCTTTGTATTGTTCGAATTGTCGTATGTTCGGCCACTCCAGTTCTCAATGCCATCATCTGCATCCCACCTAAGACCAAAAAAACAAAGTGCTCCGCTAAAAGCAGTGATTCCAACTCATCCTGATCAGCTCCAAGTTATTGACACTATCGATCATCAAAAGGATACACTTGAAGACGTCACTATTCCCGCAGACAATATATCAACCATCCAGTCTCCACACATTGCTGTAGCTTCCCCCGTCTTTGGAACCTACTATTGTGGAGGCGAGGGAGATTCTTCAGACTTCGCCTGCCCTAAAACCTATCACTGATATTACATGTGAAAAAACCTCTGCTTCACTACCGCCTCATCAGGTCCAGAAAGATGTCAATACTACTCAGACCCAGGGGGATTATGATTTGCAACGTCCTACACCTATCCGACCACCTTTAGACCAATCCATTGATCAAATGAGTCAATCCTCAGATGAGGATTGACATGTCTACACATCCAAGAGGAAGAAGAAGAATGGAGACATACTTGAGCTCAGAAATCTGATGGATGATACTTTGGTTACTTCGGGTAATGGTATGCACCTTACCAATTTGTTAGCTGGCTCCCTTCCGAGAACTAAAGGTAGAGAAAGAACTAAAATGAGACGTCCTTAGCACCTTTGCGCTTGTTGGTGGATTTTTGATTTTTTATTTTTATGTTTCTTTGCTTCTTTGGGTTTTTGTGTGTGTTGTATTGTGTGAATTGAGTCTTCTTTTAGGTCATCTTATGCAACTTTTCTGTATCTATATTAGTCTTCCATACTTCGAACTCTAGAAAATAAAATAACCATGATTATAATTGTTAGAAGTACCATATGACTTAATAAATAAACCATCCATATTCTCATTAAAATTGGATGCCTTATTTTTAACAGAACAATTTATGTGAAATTTTGTTAACTCATCAATGATTTTTTTTTTTTTTTAATTCATTAGAAAATTTCTTAGCATTTATTTTCTATCTTAGTTGAAAAAGTTATCTTATATTTTTGATTAACTCTGATCATGTCACATTAGATTCAAATATTCTTCAAATGTGATTTCATTTAGCTTATTATTGAATTAGGTATTGTTGAAGGGTGCGGTGATGAAATCTGCCTCCCATTTTTTTTCCTCCATGTCATTGCCATAATACTTTTATCAGCTTGTTATTTTCTTAAACTTTGGTATTGCTTTCTTCCCATCCTTTTGACAAAACATTGTGCCATGCTTTTGAGGTTCAATATTTTTGTAATAACCAATTAAAAAAATGGTAAAATTATAATAATTTACCAATATGAGCGTCGTTTGGAGGAGAAGTGTCGCTTGGGAGAAATCAAATGATGACGTATCCTCTCGTTTTTGTTTCAACCGAACGAGAGAAGTAGGAAATGAGTTGAAACAAAGAATGAGGAGGAGGGGGATGAGAAGTTGGGCGCTTCTCATATTCCGAAGCTTTGATGTCTTTTGAAGAAGAAGGCGATCAACTTTGAGGAAGTAAGGACGAACCCTAGTGTACGGCTGAGAAGAGACAAAGCCAAGGAGGAGAAACGACCGAGCTGTTGCTCGTGGAGTGCCCGCCAAGTGTGCGTCCAATGTGAGGAAGAGAGGAGTCGAAACCTGAGCAAGCCTGGCCATTTCACTTGCGAGCGAAGTTGTGGATAGGAGAGGAAGAAGGTCGAGCTAAGCATTTCCTGTTCGGGCTCAAGCAACACAGAGGAGATGGATAGCTACAATTTGAGACATTGAGGTCACTGCGAGAGAGAAGCTTTGAGTGCAACATGTGTTTGGTGCGAAGGAAGAGGAACATGGAGCAAGGCGAACTACTTTGAGGAGTGGAAAGGAGGACGTTGTGTGTGAACTTTGTTTGGGAGGAGAAGAGTTCAAACATAAGAGGAGAGAAAAAAGAGGCTGGAAGGTCAACCGATCGAAGAGAAGGGTGGGGTTATGTTTTTAATTGTAAAGATATAAAATTTTTTATTAGATGTTATTAGGTTGTAATATCTTATGAATTTTTAGCAGAGATTAAATCTGGAGAAGAAGTTGAATCAAAGGATTAGAATGATAGGGTTTTGACAGCAATGATGTTGATGGCATGTTATGTGATTGTGTTTTTAGTTATATTAATTATTTTTAATTAGAAGTATTAAAAAAATGATTCCATGTTTAGTTACTTATAGGTAAATTGAAAACAAAACTTTAATACATTAACTTAATTATTAAAGAGTATGAATACAAATGTATTAATAATAATAATAATAATAATAATAATAATAATAATAATAATAATAATAATAGTGATAATTAAAGAATAATTTGATTGGCAGAAACTTGCTTGAATTATAAAAGTTTGATATTATGTTCAACGTAGAGGTTATCATGATGCCAAGCTGATTATTGAAGATTAAGAATCTAACGTGGTAATCTAGGCAAGTATGTTTTTAAGTTACAACAATGTTTCTTATTTTTAAATATATTTCTTATTTCATTTTTTATTATGTCTTATGTCAATGAATTATATATATATATATCTATGTATGTGCGTGCGTCACATTATTACATCACCTTTAGAACTATAGTAAATATGCATACATATAAATTTATTTCATAACTAATAGATTTAGTAAGATTGCATTTATTCATCAGTAAAATGATTCATAAGAAAAGAATGCATTATATGAAAGAATAAAGTATTACATATTTGAATGCTTGTATGTGCATGTTAAGAGGAGTTTACTCTCTAATAATACAGATTGAGTATGCCAATGTACTTGCATACGTAAATGTTTTTCTATCACCTCAGACAATTGTAATGTTAATATCGTGCTTCAAATCTAAGATATCTACATATTTGTGTAAAAATTGTTATAACCCCCAGCTAGAGTTTTGGAATTAACCAAGGCAAATATAGATGATGAAAAATAATTTTTTTTATAATATTTAACAAATGAAATAGCCACCAAATAAGTATGTTAAAACAATGCAATTACATTTCTCATTTATGATTGTCCGCCTCTTCTATAAATAGTTTTTTTATTGCTCATTTTTATATCAAATGATTAAACCTATAATGTTAATTTAAAATAGCAGTGAGTTAAAAAAATAGTGAGTACACATACACTTAGACTATAACAATACAATGAAAACAAAATAATATGTATGCCTGTTAAAATGTATGTAAAATCAATCTAATGAGCATTTGAATGTTTGTACTATGTAATTTGATCATTCAAGACAATTCCAAATATTCAATGTTTTATGGTGTCATTTTCATATCTATATCTTTATAGTATGTATACAACTGTCACAAAAGTACCGTCTAAACTTAAACCAATTAAGACACATCACTATCAATATTCTTTTTTTATTTACGTGCAAGTTACCTTTGCGTTCTCCCATTATTATCATAAATAGTAGTTGTCGTGGTTGTTCTCCCAATATTTTTTATACACATGATACATAATAGTAGTTGTCGCTAAATTATAAATCATCACAATAATATGACTAATAAAAAGAATGACATATCAATCAGAATAAAATTTAACATTTGAATTTATAGGTAGTAACAACTATCTATTCAGCTGATTAAGAAGAAATAAAAATGTTGCTACATATCAAAAGTAAGAGTACTCACATAATAAATTTGCAGTTTTATTCCTCAATTTCACCTGTGACATCAACTTCGAACCCTTTTAATAATTCCTATAAACAAAACACAACTAAAATAGACATTTTGATATTATTTACTCTCTTTATGAATTCACTAATATTTTAAATTTATTATACTATATAAAAATAGTAACCTTCACATTTCTATTAATTTAGCATTGCAGGTACTAATTACACAACTTTTGATTTTTCCTATAATTAATTTAGTTTATAAGTTTTATGTAAACAAAGATAGTATTTAACCTTTAGTTTCTATTATTTTAAATGTTTAATTAATTATAATACTAAAAAAACTATTTCACAAACTTTTAACAATTAAAAATTTCAGATTTATTTTCATATAAAAAATTCTTAACTCAAATTAATATTTTAATTGAACTTTAGATAAGTTATTTGTTTCTCACCTCAAACTCCACAACACTAGATTTCTATTATAAATTTTTGATTTTAAGCAAAAATCCTATAAAATAATTTATAGATATAAATGATAACGTAGAATTTATAAATGAAACACATAATTAAAATTTTCTCAACAAAAGCAGTTTGCCTCAACAAAAAAATCTTCACGTGAACTCGACAAGCACATCTGTCAACGCCAATATTTCCTGGTCATGATTTCACACACTAGCTCCGCCTTAGTTCTTTCTCGTTATTCTTCGGATTGCAACACTTAGAATCAACTCGAGCTTGTGCTTGCCTGTATCCGCTCTTAATGTGGGTTGTCGTCGATTGCAATTGAGCCTTCTCAATGTCGAACTGATTTATGATGCAACACGCTTCGATGAAAATGAGGGTAAGCACACACTCTTAACTTCCTGCCCTTCGCCCACCCTCGATGATGGTACCCCATTGTCATTATACTGTAAAAGTGGCGTCGGTGTCGTCTTCACAGCACACATCTAATCCCTCAATCAAAAGGTTCAAAACCCTCGCTTGTTTTCTCTGCTTCTCGACCTCGTCTCTGCATGCTTCTCAGAGTTTCGAAGTCGTTGTACTTTGAAAGGTGGTTTTGTTCCTCCTTGTAAGGTTGAAACACTTATTTCATCTCTTTTTCGTTTCCCATGCATTCTCTTATTCATTTATCAAGGTGAAGGAAACACTCAACTAAGAGGTGTTACTTTCTCCCAACTTATAAAAATTTCATCCTTAAAATTTGAAATTTCTCGTAAGCTACTTCTCATCTTAGAAAACCCATTAATTATTTATAAATTTATATGAAGAAGTTTATATCTCAATGCTTATAATGAACCGTGGATATAGTAGATTAATGGTTTGATAGAAGATGATAACTCAACTAGACTTTCCTAGTGTAAAATAAGATAATGTAACAAGGATAATATCATAATCAAGGCAACTTAACAAACTAAAATGACACACAATCACTGAAGCAACAATACGTTATAGAGACGTTTTTAAAACATAAAATGAAATATAATACTCACTAAATGCTAGTAGCATCAACATCCGTAGTAGTAAGTTTTTCAAGCTCACTATGAATGCGAGTATAAACTCAAGGTCGAGCTTGTTGTCGTGGTTGACCTTAGGTGTGAGCTAAAGCTGTTGATTATTTCTTTGCTCACCTGCAAACTTCTGTGAAGGAGCTCCACCCATTTTCAAATCTTCAGTGCTCTTCTGGACAACACTAGTAGCATGTGTTAGAGCCATGAATCATTCATTGTTTATGTTATCTACCATATTTAGCACAAGAAACTATAGTATTCTGAGTCGTACCTCTACTAAGGACTGTTTGGGGCAGCTACACCTTATTAATAAGCTACTGATCTGCAGCTACCCCAGAAAGCTATTGTGCAGAAGCTGCTGCGGATAATATGACTGTTGTTTATATATTATTGTTTGAAAATAGTTACAACACAGCTGTTTCTGGACAAATGATCATTCTGCCCGTGTAGTAATGCTGTTTGCAACATAACTGTTATAACAATTTACTTGATATTTTAGAAGCAGAAATTTACTTCAGAATAATGCAAAAAATAAGATATATACCTCACTTAGCAGTGAATATCATCATTATTAAAATTAAAAAAAAAACTATTAGAATAACATTTAATATTATGATAATATTATTTTTAAAATGAATACAGCGTATGTCACGAGCCAGACCGTCCTCTAGGAATACTATCTATTCTCGATCACTCTCGACGAAGGGATCTGCCATCTTGTCTACTGATGTCTTTTTTATGCTTAATTTCCTTTACATTTATCACATATTTTTGAATGAAATTGTACTTTAAAGAAATAATTGTACTTTAAAGATGTACTTTAAAGAAATGTTATTTTCATGTTTACCTTGCAGGTATAACACTTGGAGCGGATTGGAGCTGAAACGAGGCGAACAAAGGTAAACAAGAGCAAATGAGGGTGCTGCCAGCAGGATGGCGCCTAGGCACCAATTTTCGCTTAGAAAACAGAGAAGGCGGTGCCTAGGTGCTCAAATTGTCTAATGACGGTTTCTTCAACGGTTGTGCTCAAATTTGGAGATATATTCATGGGAGAATCATTGGAGAATCATTGGAGAAACGGTTGTGCTCAAATTTGGAGATATATTCATGGGAGAATCATTGGAGAAGGGACTTTTCGACATTTCTAAGTCCTGGAATTCTCCAGGATGGCCGAGAGGATGTAGATAGGAGTAGGAAATATAGATTTTTACTTTTTCTAGAGAGATTGGAGGGAATTTTGAGATATATCTGTGAGAGATGGTATTAACATTGCATGAATCAACATGAGACTTTTTTAGAGAGATTTTCATCTTCTTTCAGAGGAGAAAACTAAGTTGTGTTCTTCAGTATTTTGTACTTATTGTAAACATATATATTGTGGATTTGCTTTGATTCAATGAAGTTTTCTGTGGTTTCAAACAAGCTTTGTGAGTAGAAATTTGTGCACTTATGATTGTTAGGTAAAACTTGTAGAATGTTGAATGCTATGAAATTCATTTTTCTTATTTTAATGTGATAATTCTTACCTCATGCTTCATTTAAATATTGATCTGGTCATTTAGTATGTTAAAATTTATTGTAAATCCATAAAATTCGGGAGGGCTATGACTTTAACTTGGAGGAACCTCATTGAACTTATGAGTGAAAGAAAAATAGTCCTAAGCTTCAATGCAATGTTAGAGAGATATTCGTTGCAAATTAGTGTTTCTAGGATGATACGTTAGATTCCTAACCAATTTGATTTAGGACTTCGTACCTTAAATCTAAAGATTAAACCAAGTAAAGAGCTATTAGGAGAAGGAGACTCTAGGGTGACAGACTAGAAGTTTCACCGTGATAATTTAGTTATTTTAAGGAATCGACCCAAGGTTAACTTAGCTACATTATACACTCGGAAGATGGTAACTTAGATTTTTACTCCTATTGCCACTGGTCACATTATATTCTAAATATCCCATTTCTACATACTATCCTGATCATCAAGAGAAATATAGTTTTTACATCTCAAAATTCACCAAACCAATTTATTTAGTTAGATTTAACTTTAGATTTAAGTTTGTATTCAGGAGTAGTTGTTAGAAAAACACCCTTAATCGACATTCCAAACTAAGACCTGATAGTAGTATGAACTAGAACTTAGCCTAAGGGATTTCTTATCTCGCTTCCCTGTGGGATCGATAATTAAGACTCCATTAGAGCTTTATATTACTTGAACGATACGTATACTTACGTAGAACCCTAGTGTGTAAATTATAAATCAAATTTTAAACTCTATAACTTATCTATTTTGCACACTAGCAGCCTAGAGAAACTGGGTAAAGTTTTTGACCAGGAAACTAAATAACTGCTTAACTGCGGACCGGGTCAGCTGCTCATCAGAAGAAGTCACACTTGTCTGTGATTCTCCACGGGCACCTGTAGAACTGTCTCCCGTAACTATGTGCCTAACGTGACGTGAGCCTGAAACTTTATAGTCCGCAGTGTATTGCACTTCTCGAGAGGTTCCTGAAATCATTGAACTCATCTTTTCTGAATGTTTCAAAAGACAATCCATTAGTCTTAACACATGTATAAATTGATAAAAGAAGTAATTATAGTTTTGTGCAGGTAAGAGGTCTCAGAGGACTCAGTATATCAACTAACGAATTTGTTAATATAAGAAGACAAGAGACTTTATAAAATAAGGGTTATTGGTTGCCTTTAACCCACGTATTACCAAGCTCGCGTGTGTCATATATGCATATCACTCAAAAGCTGTATCGACGAAAGAAATAAGAGGAACTTGGTTACCTTTAATAGAATTTCACATGTGACACTAACTAATATCAATAATCAGACCATCCAGAAAAACCCATAAGGTCTAACGTCTCATTATGGATCTCTTAAATCCACTAAAAAAATAAAAGAAATGAAAGAAGAAAAAAAATACTTATAAATGCAGAAAAAAATCCGAACAATCATAATCAAATGTACGAGGAACGAAAATAAATATGAACTGTATAAAATAAACAAGTAGAAATTGAAAAACAAAGTAATAAATTACATTTTTGAGTAGGTGTGAGGTCTCAGAAAACTCATTACACCAACCTACGAATCTGTTACCACAAGAAGACATCGTACCTTGTAAAAAAAACCTTCTTTCTTGCCTTTAACCCACGTAATACCAAACTCGCATGTTACATATGCATAGCCCTGAAAAAGTTCCAAAAGAACCTAAAAAACCGCAACATCGAAAAAAAGAGAGAAACTTGGTTGCCTTCATTAGAATTTCATATATGACACCAACCAATAGTGATTAATAGATCATTCAAAAGAACACATAAGGTTAAACATCTAATCACGGACCTCTAAAACCCACTAAAAAAAAGAAAGGAAATTGAAAAAGAAAAAAAAATCATAAACATCATAAAAAACCCAAACAAATAATATCAAATTTACAAGGAACAAAAAATAAACAATAATCATCCAATTAACATCTATCAATGACGTTTGTAATCCGCTCTCAATTCAACAATTTCTCCGGCACCTTTGTCATCCTGGGTGCAACCTTTTTGTGATTATACTTCTGGCTGTTGTATGAATTGTCTTATATGATATTCAAATGCTTCAGACGGGACATATAAATGATCATTGTCAGCCATGCTGAAGTCTACATCAATCCGAGAATGATGTCGTCGAATGTAGTTGTGAAGGGCCATTGTAGCCACTACAATCTGCACCTGCTTAAAAAATGGATACATCGACATATCATACAGTATGACCCATCTTTTCTTCAACAGTCCAAATGTTCTTTCAATTATACCGCATAAGGATCAGCGTCTCTTGTTAAACATTTTTTTTCGGCCCTGAGCAACACAAATGGATCTTTCGAAGTTGGGAATGCGATATTTCATATCTTGAAAGGGCTTCAGATACCATTTGTAAGGAATATTCAACATCGATCAAATAATATTTGTCTGTTCCAAATACATTAATTAGTAATGGACTTAAAAATTATCTGAATATGATTAATAGTTGAACAAAACTGGAGGTGGGTGAGGGAAGTGGTGCTTTCGATTTCTTGTCGCAAAAGCGAATATACGACTGTCATGTGCACTGTCTTTCCAACCAGCTATAACAAAAGTAAAACACATTTTAAAATTATAAACGATCATCAAATTTTGTGTAGGTGATTCACACCACCCAATGAATGCAACTTTTTTATTGTTGGATACACAAGAATCCACGTGAGTTTCATCGATTGTCCAATACAGTCCCGACAAATTAAATAAAGTCGTGATAATCGCGCTACTCATTTTGACTTCTGAATATCATGAGTAAAAAAAAATTACCATAAAAAATGACATATATCACGGGTAATTCACAATCTTTGCTGGAGCTCTCTTGAATGTTGGATCCTTAGGCTTAGTAATCTGTGTCCTATAATCCGAAAAAACTATAGGAAAATAAATAGAAATAGTTCAACGGTGATAACATAAAAACAATCATCCTTGCTGCCCATAAAAACGTAGATAATTGACCCTATGACGAGGCGCTATCTTAATGAAGATTTTTTTACAGATCGGGTCCTCCAACAACTTCAAGGAGTTCAAATATAACGTCATATCCTCAAAAATTTTGAGAGTTGCTTTCAGAAGTCGGATAAGCTCGTTTATTGAGGTCGCATGTGAAGTCTTAGGATCACTCATGCCAATTTTGATACTTGGCTTCAGATGAAAGAAGCTCCTTTTTTTCTTTTTCTCCACCCTAGGATGTTTTGATCTGCATGTGGGCTCCAATTTATTTTGGTTTGAGATTGGGCCTTCATTGGAGCCAGTTACCTGCTCGGAATCCGAGCCCTCTAGTATGCCTGCAACCCCATGCTTACGTGGGGTCCAGGCATGAGATCCCGTTGTCACGACCTCACCAAACATACAGTCCAATTTTTCTTTCAGATCAGGGTCAATTTCACTGAATTTGAATTTTTTGATTACTTCAAATAGTTTAGGAGGATAAAGTAATAAACATACGGGTAAGTTTATTACTTCAAATAGTTTAGGAGGATAAGTAATGAAAATCAAGTCTTTCATGGATAAATTATTACCTCTAATTTCTCAGTCCACCATTCCTCTGAAGTATCTATAGTCCTTTTGATTGGGTCCCAACCCAAGCCCCTGGATCCCTGTTTTAATTTCTTCTATAATTTCCAGTAATTCTTTAACTGATCCACTTGTTCTTAAGTTGCAACCTACCCCCTTTCTGTCATTTCCTTAAACTTCATAATATTTTGCCACCCTTCCTTGTTAAAATAGGTGGTGAGCCTATTTCTCATCTCACCTTTTTAAGTCAGGTCGCAAAATATGTGTTTGGTTTCCTTATCCCACATGGCTGATGAACTGACTTCTTTAGTTTTAACCTTTGTGTCACTAGCACAGAAAAAACAAAACATTAAGATTTGAGAGCAACCACCACACACACATTATCCACCACAACTAGACAACCACAACCCACAACCACAACCACAACCACAACCACCACAGTTCAAGACACAACAACTCCACTCACATCCCACAACAACCATACCACAACCCACAACACAACTAGAGTCCTCGCAACACAACCAGAGCTACCACCCAACCCACAGCACAGTCACCACAACCCACAACATAGCAAGATCCATAGCCGCCCAGATCTCAACCATCCAACCACACCACTACATGCATCCCACAACCACCACACCACACGACACGACCCCCCAACCACCCAAACCCTCAACACATCCACCGCAACCCACACCACAGCTCACAACAGAATCACCCAACCCAAGGCCACCACACTACAACCACCCATCCACACCTCCACACACATCCCACAACCTCATGAAAACACCATAACCATTCAACCCATAGCCACCAAACCACATCCATCCAATCATACCTCCACAGATATCCCACAGCCACTAGACCACAATGACACATTACCACAACAACCCAACCCACAACACAGACACCATGTCCCACAGAACAAACATTGGTTTTGATTGCCCTGTATGTAATTTGAAGAAAACATTGTCATCTACAAATCAAACATCCTATTTCATCCATTTTTTGAATTCTCACTCAAACATGAAATTAATGTCCCAAGCGCTACTGTAGATCATGCAAAGTTTACAATAATAATTTATCATATTATAACCAACTCCTTTCTTTATAATTATCAACATTTTCAGGAATAGGCACTCTCAATAAAAGATACATGAATAGTTTAAACCTGGTGCAACTGCATGAGTTTCTACCCCATAGCATACACAACATGCATCCAAATAATGTTTCATCTTAAAAAATACCTAACATGGATAAAATGAAACATCATTCATATATATATAAAATCCCAAAGGTCCCGACAGATCAACCATTCCAAGTAATAAATCATATTTTTTACCACTTGGAAGACGGAAGTTTCAGAATTTGATAAAACCTATCCCATATTTTTCAGTTGAGGCAATTACATAAAGGGCACCCGAAACGTTGCTATCTACAAATGAAGCACATTTTTTTAGTCATTTTTCAAATTCTAGCTCAAGTAAAAAAAAAAAAAACCGTATGTAATTTTGAGTCAAGGCAAATACAAACATGACACCCGAAACAATTCTATGAACAAATCAAGCATCCTTCATTCTTTTTTAAAATGCTCACTCAAACATCAAAGGAAGTTCCCATCCCATATTTTTCATTTGAGGCAATTACATATAGGGCACCCGAAACGTTGCTTTCTACAAATTAAGTGCCCTCTTTCATCCATTTTTCATATTCTAGCTCAAACTAAAAGAAAGACAAATTGTATGTAATTTTGAATTGAAGCGATTACAAATAGTGCACCCGAAACAATGTTATGAACAAATCAAGTACCATATTTCATCCATTTTTTAAATTCTTACTCAAACATCAATGAAAGTGATAAAACCACATCACATATTTTCCATCTGAGGCAATTACATACAAAGCACCCGAAACGTTGCTATCTATAAATTAAGTACCCTTTTTAATACATTTTTTAGATTCTAGCTCAAAAAAAAAAAAAAATACAAATTGTATGTAATTTTGAATTGATACAATTACAAATAGGTCACCTGAAACAATGCTATGTACAAATCGAGCGCCCTATTTCATCCATTTTTCAAATTCTCACTCCACTACAAAGGAAGTGATAAAACCCCATCCCATATTTTTCATTTGAGGCAATTACATACAGAGCACTCGAAACATTGCTATCTACAAATCAAGCTCACTCTTCCATCCATTCTCCAAATTCCTACTTAAGAAATCAGTGGAGATAAACACAACACTCCATATTTTTCATTTTTTTTTGGAAGATCCAAATCGAAAATCAATAAATTGCAAATGACAAATTAGAAAGTTACAAATTACAAATATCACAAATTTCTCACAACAAACTGCAAATGAGAAAGCCAAAAGTCGCATAAAGAAAGTCATTCCATCAAAAGTCGCATAAAGAAAGCCGTTCCATCGAATATTTACAAAGCATAGTAACCAGAGATTTGAGGGAGGAGAAAGAGGAGAAAGACAACCCTATGTGTGAGGGAGCGTGTGAGAGGGATAGGAGCATGAGAGAGAGGTAACCGGAGTTCGTGAGAGAGATCGAGAGAGGCAGACACTTAGGGCTGATGAGACGCGAGAGAGACATGGGGTCAAGAGGGGCTGCAGAATAATAGGTACGTGAAGGAACGCGGGTTACAGGGTCGAAGCTGCGACCTCGTTTAATAGGAATTTTTATCGGATTATTACGATAATTAGCAACGCCACATTAATCAAATGCATCTGTTGACGTTTTCAAAACACACCGCACAAAATAAGATGCCTCAAATGGGCCCTAAATCTAGTTGAGTTGAACTTGGGCTTCTTTCCAAAAAACCCATTTGATTTTTTCACTTGCTCCCCCTCATTAATATTATTCCTCTTATGCATATTTTTATGGCTATGATTGAGCTAGTAATCAATTTTCACTTGTTTAGCCCGCTCTACCTTTACTGAGTAATCATTAATTCCCAGTGACACCAACAACTGTTCGATCAAATCTTTCAATCCACAGAAATCTGTAACACTTCTCTTTTGCAGTAGCTATCAGCTGTGGGCATATCTTGATAGTGTTGTGAGCTCTGCTTTATACTGCGTGACTGCCTTCTCTCCTTGCACCAACCTATAGGGGTATAAACCACTCTATGAAAAACTCCATAAATTCTCCCAACTTCCCACCTTATTGGCTACATCCCCCTGTCTATCCTTACTCTGCTCAAGCCTTCACATTTTAGCTTCTTCATCCATCACAACTATAGCTAAATGTACTCTTTTTTCATCATGGAACACTGCGCTATCTAATATTTTCTGTATAAACATCAACCAGTTCTCTGTTTGAGTCAAATCTTCAGTGCCCCAAATAAAGGTGGACATAACTCTTGATATATTTTTAAGTATTTGTTTACAACAACTGTCTCATTCCCACCAAGTTGTGGCCTTGACACCTAATTCAATTGTGTTATCATCACAATCATTTGGGTCAGGGCATTCACATTCACATTTATAGCAGTTGGTATTTCATCGTTTTATATCGGACTTCCATCTTCTATACTCTTGAGTTTATCTCTTTGCCTGAATTGATGCCTACCACCTGTTGCTAGAGAGACTATGGCAGTTTGACCGCAGAACTTAGCACAATAGATTCAGAAACACCTACTCCTTCACCAAGGATGGGAAGCACATCGTCCTTCTCTCTTTGATGAAGCCTGAGATCATAGGTGCCCTGGCTAGCAGAGCAGCACTAGTGGAGCCAGTTTTGGCGACAACGGAGGATGATAGGATTGAGATACCAGCTCCAGACATGGGACAATTAGGATTGAGAGCATTTCATGATATCATTGTTAATACCACCACCATGGCCACCAATAGTTGGGGAGGTTTGTGTTACCCTCACTTCAGATCAGATTGAGCCAACCTTATATTTCGTTGGGAGGATTCAATAACATTTGCATGACACATAGACCTTGCTAAGCTCAGTAGGGGACTCCAACAAGATTGGACCGATGTGGATGTTTGCTTGTAAGTGGGAAAAATCTTCAGGTGTCTTAGTGAATAGTGCAGTCACCAGTGGGATTCAGGTGCTTTGCGGACCTCAATTGTAGAGCCTTAAGTCCCATGAGGTTACAACAGGTCCATCATCGACGACGAGCAGACAAAAGAATCGATGAATGAGGTCGAAGCTCCCCTAACCCAAGTGGACTCCGATCCTATGTGGACTGAGGTCGTATCTATTGCTATGCAGTTTATCATAATTGGCGTGCTCGTAATGCTAAAAGGCATAATCATCCGTACGGGATGCTGGTTGTTATGGCTACCACTATCCTCTCACCTCTTATTCATATGAAGGCTTTTCAGACGGAGCAATGGGACACCTCTCGACCATTTGGGCTGCCTTCTACATGCATTTGGTACCCCCCCTCTAGGCTGGTTGAAAGCCAACATTGACGGAGCTCTTTTTTTCTAACAACCAAGCTAGTTTGGGAGTGGTGATCAGGGACGAAGTTGAAAGGTTCTTTGTGCGGCTGGCCAATCTTTGACTCATTGGGATATCTCACTTGTTGAATTTGAGGCGGTTCTCATTCTTCACACCTTGTTGAAATCTTGAATGCTCAAAACTAAGGGGATTATCTTTGAAGGGGATAACTAGATGTCATCAATCACTTCAAGGAAAGTAGGGCAACGAAGGCTTGACAACAACTTGGTAACGGTCCTGACATAACTTTTTTTTTTTTTGATTTTGAACAAGTTCTTTTCTTTTTTGCACATAGAAAATGCAACAAAGCAACTAATTTTTGTGCTCTACTTACTTTGGATAGGGTTTTTGTTTGGGATGCACACATTTGTGACCCCGTTTTTTTGAGTCCGGCGGAGGCTGATGCCAACTACACTGCCCCTTTTGTGTACTTTAATAGCTTTTTTTTGTTTTTGTAGCCCGTTTGATATATTAATGCAATTTGAACACATTCTCGGAGATTGATGCGGGGTTCCCTACAGGGATGAATGAACCATTTCAGCCAAGAGCGGAGCTGGGTTGACCAATCCGTTTTATGAGCTTGGGTTGATGTCGAAGGGGAGGGGCCTCTCCTTCTAGTTTTCTATTATATATATGTTTTGTTATTGTCAATTTTTGCTGAGCTTTTATTCAAGGCAGTCACTGACTTCCCCCTTTTCCTTTCTAGGGATGTATCAGAGGACGGGAAGGTGCTCCGACTGTAACTCGTCTCGAGGTGGTGTGTATCTTTCCTTTTATTGCTTGTTGTCGCCCTTTCCTACTTGTTGCCATTCCTGCCCTCTTTGTTGCTGTTGTACCCTCCAACCTACCTTTCCGCATGTTGTCGACCTTTTCCCGGCCCTCTCCCGTTTATGCCTACCGATCCTTGAGGGATCGGACCATGCTGCCCCACCAGTACTTTGCTGAACCAACTAGCCTCTCTTATCCCCCCTTCTCCCATACACTCCAACCACAAAGCCTCAACCATACTTTGGTCCCTACATTCCAACCTCTCCTTACCTCTGTAGCTTCCCTCACCTGCACCTGCCACCATCCCTCTTTCAATTTCATGTTGTCATGACTATTGCGACACAGTCTTCCATCGCACCTCCAACACCCGCAACCCATCCCACGATCACCCACTAGCCCTCCTTCCATCACGCTGTTGACCTCATTGTTGAGGTCTTATTTTTCCTTCTCTAGATACCCTAGGATCTAGCCTTAAGATTTCCCTATTTTGACTCTCTTAGAGGACTAGACTGGGACTCACCCCTCTTTAGAAATTCATGCCATTTCTTCACTCCTTACAGTTTCATATGGACGGTTTTAGATCCTTAACATTCGATTGAGTCGATCGAAAAACCGACATATTGAAGCTCAAATTGAACTCCTATAGAAATTTGAAAGACGTAGGTGAACACCGTGGTGCGTGCGATGTTTGACTTGCCACTGCAAGCGATATGTTTGACTTTGGTCGTCGCTTATGTGAGGACCGATCAATGATATACTCGTTAAACTGCTCCGATCGGGTCAAAATAATTTTATTTGTTGTGTCACGCGCGAATCGAAATTAATTTGGCACGATCGTCGACGAATTTTTCCGGATGATTCCAGATGACGAAACGGACTACGCTATTGCGTTTGGGACGTCAATTTTAGCTAGGGAGACCCATTTTCTTGGGGTGCCGCGCACAAATGGCACAAAAGACAATTTGATATTTTCTTTCAAAAAAAACAAAATAATAAAAATCTTCTTTTAATTAAAAAATTTTTTTTTTAATCCTAAATCTAAACTCTCCCTCACATACGTACCCTAGCTTCCTCTCCTCACACCCCTGTTCTTTGCCCTAGCCGGACTGTGAGGTCTCCATGCCAGTCTGTTGGTCATCTCTTCCCTTACCGAATTCTCGTCGCCGGTAGCCTCGCTGGTAGCCAGTTGTAACGGATTTTCCCGCCTAAACGAGTCCGATAACCTCCCTATTTCGAATTTTGTTGGGTTACTTACTCTTCGTGGGTGATTCTCCTCATCGTCCCGATGCTCACCGCCGGTGAGCCATTCTCTCATCTCTACCTATAAATACCCCATGGGAAGGGAAGATTGTGTGCGATTTTTTTTCTTCGGAGACTTTGGAGAAACACAGTGCTGAGGTTCTTTTTCCGTTGGAATTTTTTTTATCTCGTGGTCCTTCTTCAATCTTTCATTTTCTTGAGCTAAGAAAAAATCGAGGTTAGATTTCTTTGATGTGGTTATTCTTAAGCTTGGTTTCGATGAATTAATGCTGTATCTACATCACTTCTTTTGCCTCTGTTCGACTGTATATTGGGAGATTATGTTCTGTTGTGAATACATGATTTGAGGAACTGGTTTTATACTTCTTGCTGCCCTTTTGTTCGAATATATGCTAAGAATCATTGATATAATTTGGATAGCCATTTGATGGTTTGATTCGGCTCATATTACATATGGATTCCTTAATGATTCTGCCTTAACATAGAAGCTCGGTTTTATTCTTTTGGATGAGTCAATTTGGCCTTTGTGCTAGTTTCAGTTTTTGGTCTGAGATTCAGTTTGGTTTTATGTGAGATTGAGCTCAGTTTTATGTAAGAACTATCTTGATTCAGTTCGCTGTTCTTAGTTGGGTTGTATTCAAAATATTATTCTATCTGCTAGCCCTTTTGCTGGGGCTCGGTTTGACTTATTTTGGCCGGAAATTTGGAGTTATAGTTTTGCCTTATGATTGGGAGTTTGGGTCTTTGTTCTTGCTCCCTGTTGGGATTTGATTTCGGTTCCTGCTTCTTGCTGGAACTCGGTTCTGGTTCTTACTTTCTGTTGGAACTCGGTTTTGATTTTTTTTGTTTTCCCTTGTTCGAATGCCTGCTGGAGGTCATTTTTTTTATAGTTTGAAAATACATTTGAGGCTCAATTTTAGTTCTCCTTGCTGTCCTTTGTTTGAATGCCTGTTGGAGGTCATTTTTTATAGTTTGAAAATACATTTGAGTAGTTTGAAAATACATTTGTTGAATGCCTGTTGGAGGTCATTTTTTATAGTTTGAAAATACATTTGAGGCTCAATTTTGGTTCTCCTTGCTGTCCTTTGTTCGAATACTTGATGGCAGTCATTTTTACGGTTTGAAAATATATTTGGGATTTGTTTTTGACTCTCTTTGTTGCTCCCTTGTTTGAACATATATTGGAGATCCTTTTACACATGTTTGGGGCCTGTTTCTATGCTTCTTGATACCCCTATTCGAGTGCATATTTGGAGATTATTTTTGATTTAGAATAGCAGCTTGGGGCTGCGGTTATTTTTCTCCTCTTGCTGCCTTATTCGAATACATATTGGAAATCATTTTTTTATTTTGAAAACTGCTTTAATATCTCAAATTTGTTATCATTGCTCTTATTTGAATATACATTGGAGTTAGTCGCTGTTTTGGATGGCTACTTTAGTATCTCGAGTAATGGCTCCATTTCATCCCCTTTTATTGAGCTCGG
The DNA here is from genome assembly GCF_001263595.1 of Phalaenopsis equestris. NCBI lineage: Eukaryota > Viridiplantae > Streptophyta > Magnoliopsida > Asparagales > Orchidaceae > Phalaenopsis > Phalaenopsis equestris. Next base: position 489,194 of record NW_018165137.1, on the reverse strand, counting down.
GTTTGCTTCTTGATGGCTCGGTTTGGTCCCCCTTCGTGGCTTGGTTTTGCTTGGTGATGGCTTAGACTTTGTCCATTTGCTGGACTCGGTTTTAGCTTGGTAATGACCTATTCTTTTTGGTCATTTGCTGGATTTGATTTAATTCCCATGTGGAGATTCAATTATTTTTCCTGTAATTCTCTTTATCTGAACTCCGACATTGGGAACATTTTAATGATTTGGAAATACATTTGGGGCTCGCTTTTTGCTCTCTTTGCTTCCCTTTATTTAAATACATGTTGGAAATCACTTTTCTGGTTTGAGGAGTATATTGGGAACATTTTAATGATTTGGAAATACATTTGGGGCTCGCTTTTTGCTCTCTTTGCTTCCCTTTATTTAAATACATGTTGGAAATCACTTTTCTGGTTTGAGGAGTATATGTGGAGCTCGGTTTTTGCTCTCTTTGCTTCCCTTTATTTAAATA
>NW_018165137.1:439536-488448 GCF_001263595.1 Phalaenopsis equestris | reverse complement strand
CTCCTCTTGCTGTTGGATTTTAATCTCTTGTTGGAATTGGCTTCCTGTTTACATAAATTTCGTAAGTTTGAACTTGGCAACAACGTATTTCTCCTTGAAAAATTGATAGAATATGCAACAATCATATGCACATGTTTAAAGTTTGAACCTAAAGGTAGAAGGCGGATGTTTGCTTAAATAGATACTTCTCTCATTTCTCTTGATATGGAATATACAAAATCCTGTTGGATGAGCATATGAAATATTGAGGTGACCTATTACTTCAAGACGAGGGGTAACAGGCGATGATGCAAAGAACCATTTGACAGCTTAGTTCGTAGCTGAAATATAAAATCAATATTCAATTAGTGTGATGCCCTTTCACCCCTAAATAGTCAACGACTCTAACCCCTTTCAAAGTGTCTGAGAATTGGTATTTAGGAAAGAACAAATACTACAAATCTTTTCACAGATACCACACTTAGGAAAGAACAAATACTACAAATCTTTGCACATATACCACATTTAGGAAAGAACAGATACTACAAGTTTTACACAGATACTACACTTGCACAAGAAATAGATACTACACTCACATACACTATGCAGTTCATACACTACACTTTGATGAGTTTAGATACTACATTTCACATACACAGATGAGTTCAGATACTACATTTCACATACACATACACTACACTTTGATGAGCACAAGATACTACATTTCACATACACAGATGAGTTCAGATACTACATTTCACATACACATACACTACACTTTGATGAGTTCAGATACTACATTTCACGTATAGGTGTACCATACTTTGAAGAGTTCATATACTACATTTCACGTATAGGTGCACCACACTTTGGCTGATTATAGGGGTGATTCGTTGGTGGCCTCTAGTTGATGTTGATAGGTTGACCTCGATATATCAGTTGCCTGTGGGATCGAGATAAAGAGAAAGAGATCTAGTCTGAGCCTATCCCCAAATTAAAATCTAATATCCCATCTTGAGACTTTCATATGCTCATCATTTAACTTTTCTTTTATAATCTGCAAATGTTTATCTAACTAATTTATATCATACAATTGCAATCTGTTTTGAAGCTTTAGCAGAATTTGATCAGGTACGCTTTTATTTATTTAATTTTCGTACTTTATTTTCTACATATTTCTTTTTATTTTGTACTGTATTGTACTTCGCTACATGTCCAATGCATTTTCTTACCACATTCTACATCATAGTCTCTTTGTCTGTTCTTTGTTGTACTGTATACATTTATTAGTATTTATGCTTTAGTTACTACCTTTCTAGTATGTTTGTGCAATTTCCTAGGATAGGCCGTTCGAGACGTGGTTTTTCTCTTTTCTTTATCCCTCTTCTCAGAACAAAACGACGGCGTGGTCGGTTGACGATTCATCTCTGGACAACGGTCGAGACAACTACCAAAGACAGAAGGATGAGCTTATGCAGAACCTCGATAAATTTAAATAACATACCTATAGGACGTCGAGGTTGTTTGTCTGACGTAACGTAAATCCTCACATTATCTTGTAGGACTTTCAACGATTTTATAATGCACAGTCATGTTGTGTAATATAAATCCTAACTCTTTTTAGGATTCCAAGGTCGTCGTTTAGTATGACATAAACCCTCATATTTTCTCGGACTATTTGCATATGACGAACATCTAAATAATTTGCAGGACTGAAACATCACATTAAATAATTTGCAGGACTGAAACATCAAATAATTTCTCTTTCAAAGACGTAATGTCAGACCGTAGATTAATTTGAGATGTCACTGAATCTCTTTCAGTATCTTCGACATTTCCTACTTTTCATTCCTTTGGATTATGAAAATAACTGTTTCTATTTGAACCCATCCCATTGAACTTTTCCTATGAACAATCGTGGAAACTTGAACGTTGAATTCTTGGAGACGAAACCTCTGATCATGATCGAGAGTTTTCTTAGGTGACTTCGGTTGTCTAAGGTGTAATTAACTATAAGTGTTTGCTCCTATAGAGAATTTAAGAACCCAGATTAATCTAAACCCTATCTGATCTGTGTATTAGATATGAGAATTTGCCGGCTATAAATTTCGCAGAACAAAATAGAGTCTTAAACTTTTAAGTTTAGATAGTTAAGCCTACCAATAAGTGATACGTTCATCCTTCGAGATGATATATCATTTAAGGTATTGTGCTCAGCTATTTTTAGATATATGAGGTCTACTCGGACTCATCATTTTTCAAAAATAAAGGATACTATTTTCACATAATTAAAATTACATTATATGTATATATATTAAATTTTAAATTTAAATTTTAAAATCTTATTTTCGAAAGAAAAATAGCCGACACACGCCCCTTAAACTGCAACACCACAGACTTCAGGATACATTTAAGGTCTGTTTGGGACAGCTGTAGATTATATATAATATGTTGATAAGTAGATTATCCTGATAATCTGATAATCTGCAGATTATCAGGATAAGCTGACTTGTTATTTGGGGGAGTTTATTCAAAACAGGTTATTGACAGTTATTGCTGGATAAATGATCATTCTGCCTCCGTTTAGTGAAACTGTTTGAATCAGAATTGTATGGGCACATAAATAGATAAAATAGAAGCCGCAAACAATTACAAATCAGTTCAAAAAGATATCATAGAGTGCTCACTCTCTCGTGAGTATCAAAAGAAATAGAATAAAGATAAATATAATTACAACTACAATTAAAAATATTAAAATTTTTCATTTAAAACTCTGAAGATACCTGCCATCAACTACACTGTCGTCCTGGGAAACCATCGTATCCCGATCACTGTTGGCAGTGCAATATGTCGGAATGTCAACCCAACAAAAGAAACCGCAACGAGTTGAAACGCCCCTGTGCCAATTGTAGAACTGTCTCCCACTGCTGTGAGGCTGGCGTGACGTAAGGGAGCTGGTAGTCCGCAGTCCACAACACAACTTCGCAGGTCCCTGAATTCTTAGAGTTCATGTTGCTAGAGAGATAAAAAAGAAACAAATTGTCAGATTAAAAAATTAAATTTTATGTATAGCTACAAGAAAATAGAATTAAATGAAAACCGTATCGAACTAATAAGTTAAAAAAAATGTGAGTGCCCGGTCTCAGACAAGTAACTACACCAACCCTAGCGTCTGTCACTACAAGGAGACAGTGGACCTTCAAATAAATGAGTTCTTGGTTGCCTTTAACCCACAGGGACGATCGTACTGGGTTACATGTGTCTATCACCAAAAAAAAATTCATCCAGTAGATTTTCATATACCGTAGCACTGAAAAGAATAGATGATCTAAGTTTCTTTCTTAAGTATTTCACACGCAATACCAACAGGATACGTTTGCCCTGTGTCATATGTGCATATCATCAAAGAAGGTCATCCAAATAAATCCTCATAATCCGATGCACTCAAAAGAATTGAGGATATCAGTTGCCTTCACTAGGAATACACATGCAACACTAAATAACAACAACGAACATACCATCCAAAAGAACCTATAAGGCCATATTTTTCACTATTCATCACTGACCTCAGACACCCAAAAAAAATAAAAAAAAACCAAAACTAACAAATAAAAACAAATTTTAGACACGTCATTCTGATATATTCGAAAGTATAAAAGAAAGAAACGAACTTCTTATGAAAATCATAAAGTCTAAATTCACAATGGAACAAAATGCATACAAAATAATCCCAGAGTATGTAAAAGGCAAATGTAGTCACCAAATTTTTTATATAAAAATTAAAATAGTCCATCCATAGGACTGTTTTGGTCCCCATCTAAAGAGTCTAAGAACTGTTTTAGTCCATATGTAAATAGTCCAGGGACTAAATTAGTATTTTATATAGCCTAGAAATATTTTGGTCCCCTGCAAACAATCGCAGTATCATTTTGGCTCTTGTCTCTTATCCATTTATTCCTCTCACCAAATGATACTAGAAATATTAAACCAATTTCAACTAATTAGGTTGCTAGTTCTGAAGCAATAATGTAAAAGACAGTGCAATTGAATTTGAAAGCAAGAGAATTAAACACATTGACACCAAAACTTCAGTGAAGATTAAACCCACTTTACTGACGTACAGAATCAGGAGAAAGAGTCCCAACCAGGATGACACAATGTGTTTTACCATTTTAATATTTGGAAATATAGCAAGAAAATAAACATAGCTTAGAAATCCTATTAAATGAGTGATATAAACTATGTGCCACAACGGTACTTAAAAAATTATAATGCAAATCTTGAAAATTTTCAATTTGGAAGCAATTCTTTGAGGAAACACAATTTAACGGCATTAACCACACATTGCTCAAGACTATGTGGCAGGGAAAGATGACAAGAGCCAACCCCACTCTCCAAACAGCTCTGCCACAATCAACAAGGATTCAAACATATGCCATCCTTTAACACAGGTGTTATAATCCAAAAAGATCACTCCACAATTCTGATTCTCACTGGAAGTATACACTTAACACCAAAAGCTCAAATTAGAAAAATTGGGTGCGAGCATTCAACACAATGGATCATCTCCTCACACAAAAATATACCAACTGAAGTATGATCACCAAGTCTAGTATTAAAGAATGCTGAGCAGAATGTAAAACCAACATTCTCGAACAAAATCATGAAGTGTAATGTTTCAGATCTATCATGCAAACCCACTAGAAAATTGCCTGCAACTCCATCTCAAAAAAGAAAAAAAGCAGCAGGGAAATCGGACTATTGATGCCGTCTTTCCACAGGATCATGCAGCTAGGTGAAAGTGAGGGTTTCGTTGAAAACATACCTCATATGAGGCGAAGGAAGGATGAAGGAGCAGCTAGGGACAAAATGAGGTGGAACGACCGGCGAGAAGGAGACACGGTGTCGATCTTCGCGAGGGTGAAGAACCAGAAGGAAGATCGGGGAGGGGGAGGGCGAGGTCGAGGGCGAGGGAGAGCAGAGAAGGGCATGAGAGGAATTATTTACCCGAACACGAGAAGGAGACGCGGGACGCGGGACGCGGGGTCGATCCCGCATTCCCACCTATTATGGAAAAGGAGAACGGCGTTTCAGAGCGGCTCCAAAATGCGGGGCAAATGTATTTTTCAACAGTGCGGCGGCGTTTTCAAAAGGCCGCCGCACCCCAGTATGCTGCCCCAAACGGGCTCTTAGTTGTGCTTGTTTGTGCTGGTTATTTTATTTTCCTGTTTTCAAGTGTTTTGTTTGTAACCTTTTGAATTTCAGAAATAATATTTGCATTTATATTATGGTTTGAGTTAACTCCAGTATCAATTAGATGAATGTGATACTCTAGGAATGAATTTGTTACATACAAATAGATGAGGGAACATTTTGAGACTTATATTATTTTCATATGATCAAATTAAGCTTATTATCTAAATAGCTCGGTAGCACTAAACTTATCAAATGTTGTTCTTGGCGCAAATGGACACTTAATTAAGCTGGCTTTAAATTCACATTTGATGCTTAAAATAGTTCCCAAATCTGGAAGACGTGGTCATCCCAAAAATGCTGACTAATTTTAATTTAAGAAGGGTGCACAAGCACTTTGCAAAATCCATACTCTAGGCTAAATCTGGATTGAGATTGCATCTCTAAAAACCATTTGGTAGGATTTCTTGCAAAGTTGGCTGAGAATTCCCTGTTGAAGCCAAAAGTAAGCAGCCCCAAATTGATGGTTTTGGATGGATGCAGAAAGATCTTCTTGATCCTTTATCCGTGGTCATTTTGGGCGGATTAGTTTGGTTTTCAATATCTTATTGTATGCATTTTTATTTGAGTTGTTCAATGGACATTATACTGCATCTTCGAGCAAATAATGGCAGTCCCTTGGTCTATTTGTTTCTCAAGCAATTTCTGTTTGTTTTTCTATTTCTCTGGAAGCATCAACTCTAGGGATAAAGTATTTAATTAAGCTTCCATTGCATTTTTACCTATTTTTCTTCACGCTTGATGTATTCTTCGAATCATGTTTCAATGAGATAACCAATATAATTGAATACAATGCACGGAAAATTACAATGTTACGTGCAGGTCAACTTCTTGTGCAAGCTGGTTGCCTTAAGACCAGCAAAGAATGTCCAGATAATGATTAAAAATGTCTTGCATGGCCAAGATGAAGGTGCTGACAACATGGGAAGTGAAACCAGGGATTCTGGAGGCCTGCAGCAACAGTTACTGGGTGGAATAACTGGAAGGGTCTGTTGTGATTTCTCTGATTTATTCTTTAATTGTCCTCTTTCTTTTCGACCGTGAAGCAGTTCGTAAGCATTCTTATTTGTTAGGACGTTATTATATACATAAGCTACATGCAACAACAACAACAACAACAACAAAGCCTTAATCCCACTCCGTGGGGTCGGCTACATGAATCCTTTTTCTCTATTGCATCCTATTTAGAGTCATATTTTCATTTAGTTTTAATAAATTAAGATCATTTTTTATACAATAAGCCCAAGACTTCCTAGGTCTATCTTTGCCTTTCTTAACGTAAGTTGAATCTAAAATATCTACTCTCTTAATCGGATCATCAGATGGTCGATGCTTAATGTGACCAAACCATTTAAGACGAGTTTCTCTAATTTTGTCCGTCATAGGAGCTACACCAACCCTATCACGGATATAACCATTTCACATTTTGTGTTTAACTGTAAAGCCACTCATCCACCTAATCATTCTCATCTCGACAACACTTAACTTAGTATTATGCTTCTCTTTTAAAGGCCAACATTCAGCGCCATAGAGCATTGCAGGTCTCACCACCGTCTTATAAATTTTCCTTTCAGTCTAAGCGGTACTTTTCTATCACACAAAAGGCCCGAAACATTCCTCCACTTCAACCAACCAACTTGAATTCTACTATTAACATCCCCATCTATTCACCATCGCTTTGAACAACAAATCCAAGATATCTAAATCGTTCACACCTTTAAAGCATCGTGCCACAAGCATTCTAATCTTTTTTCTTGATCTTTTGAAGGGAAGCATATCGGGTCGTAAGCCACGTCCTGTTCGCCCTGGCATGTTCCTCGAGACTGTTACCAAGGTGATCCAGTTTTGTTTCAGGATTAAGATTTTCACTTGCGTTGTAAATGTTATTTGGTTTTGTTTTGCTGTTTCTTGCTTTGGTAGGTTTTGGGTGGAATATATGCAGGAAATGTGTCTGGCATCACGGCTCAACATTTGGAATGGGTATTCATTATTAACTTGGTGCCACTACTTTCAAAACTCAAGCCAAGTGAATGAATTAAACTCTCCTTGCAGGTTCATGAGAAGACATTACAAATACTTCAGGAAATGGCCTTTAGTTGAAGTTGGTGCTCCTATTTGGTGACTTGAGCTGCCTTTGACTTCTGAGGTGAAATAACTTTTTGGAATTATAAACCAGAATTTGGATGCCTTCTACTTTCTTTTCAGGATTGAGCACGTATTTACCTTACATTTGTCCATATCAGCTGCTAGTTACTTTTTTAAAAACAATGTATCCATCAGAACTGTGTATGATAAATGGATTTTTCCCCCATTCATTTAATTTTTAAACTATTATACTGGAAATATTTTTCAATAAAAATAATTGTGAGATATTAATTTAAAAAATTAAAAAGTTTGTATGATAAATGGATTTTTTTTCCACTTATATAATTTTCAAACTATTATGCTGGAAATGTTTTTCATTCATAATAATTGTGCTGAACGTCGGCCAGCTGATGATTCAATTAGAAGAGTAGATGTGTTAGGTTCTGACTTATGTTAAGAAAGATGTAGAGCTAGTTAAGACTTGGGCATTATGTATAAAAAATGATCTTCATTTATTATAATTAAATGAAAATATGACACTAAATAGGACGTAATGGAGAAAAATGATTCTTGTAGCCGACCCCACTTAGTATGATAAAGGTTTTTATGTTTTTGTTGGCATAATAATAATTGAGTTATGAATTAAAAAAATTAAAAATTTTGTGAGTTATTTACTATGATTTTATATTTTTAAATGATAGTTTTGTGCTGGATAATTTGTGGCAATGGAGATATATAAAGGAGGAAAGGGTGAGCCGTCTTGGAGATGGGGAGAGCTAAACCGAACCGTGACTACAAGGTTTTGGTATGTTTTATTTTTATAAGAACTTTTTATTTGTTTAATTAAATGATATTAAATTAATTTTTAAATGAATATCAGTGATCTGATTTGGAAGGTTCGAATTAGAGGAACACAACCTCCGTGCGAAATATAAAGGAGGAAAGGGTGAGCCGTCTTGGAGATGGGGAGAGCTAAACCGAACCGTGACTACAAGGTTTTGGTATGTTTTATTTTTATAAGAACTTTTTATTTGTTTAATTAAATGATATTAAATTAATTTTTAAATGAATATCAGTGATCTGATTTGGAACCTTCGAATTAGAGGAAAACAACCTCCGTGCGAAGTTCATGTGGGGGAGGTCGACCCAAATATTGGAAGAAGGTTAATGTTAGAGCTTAAGGCTTTACATATATTTGGTTAATTAAATATGTCATGATATTAATATTAAATTTTATGAATTAAAATTATGTATTATAAGTGGAAGGTCTTGATGAAAAGAAATATCGATCTGAGCAAATTTTGGGAAGTAGTGTGGGTGTTTTATTGATATAAGATGTTTTATTTAATTAATTAAAATTTTGTTAAGTATATACTAGTATTATGAATTAAAGAAAATTTGGTTCAATGGATTAGGATTTCGATCGTGGTTTGGGCAAAAAAAATGGATTCAAAGAAAAGGTGATGATAAGATGTAGATGATTAAGCTTGTAAGGAGTTCCTTCAAAATAAAGACGAGTAATTGCTTTCTTATGTGTATTAAATTAATAATTTATATAAAAAAAGGCTTGCTTTATTGTCTTAAGTATACATTGCTTTATTGCTTTAAAAAATATCTACTTTTTTGATTATATGCATATTGAAAGTTAAAGAATATTTGAAATGAAAATAAATATAATGAGGAAGGGCAAATGGTTATTCAATGACTTTAAATGGATAAAATAAAAAGGAAATAAAATTTATAAGGATAAATTCAATCAATATGCATCCTCTTATGGTACTAGTTGGGGACGCTATTGTAACCATGTGCGAAAAAAGAATTGTCAATGGTAAAAATTTACCTTCGGGTGCAAAATTTTAAGGGTACCTAAGGTTATGAGTTTTTGAAGATGTCTTTGGTTATGACGATAATCCTGATATGAATTTTTAATAAAATGTTAGAAAGGTAAATAGTTAAGTTGATATAGGAAGTATTAATTTATACTGAAAGATTACAATTTGATTAATCAATGAATCACGTTTCTTTTTGAGATTCATGCATAACTTTTATATCTTAAATAATACATAATAAGATTGTATTGTTTTACCAAGTTGTGTTAAATTTACTGTTTAAATTATGTGTTTCTTTCAAATAAAATATTAAATGATATGACTTACATGATGGATTTAGTTCACTAGGGGACTACTGATACTAAGTAGCAGGTTGTTTGTTATGGTTTTAGTTTCTTGTAGTGTTTAATTTAGATTGATATTGTACTATTGTTTCTTTGGTTGAATATGATATAATTTAGTATAATTTTGTGTTTTTTAGTGACATTTTTTATTATTGAAAGCTATAATGGTTTATTGTATAATCGTAAAAGAAATGATAATACGGTCGAGCTGCAATTTCTGACTTGGTTAATTCTAAGCTATCAGCCGGGACATGACAAAAGTGGTAGCTGAGAATTTAGGTTCGAATAATGATCAGAAGTTGTCATTAGGTTGATTGAATTAGCTCCTAGATAATATTAATAAAGGGTTTAGTTGTGTCTAACTATCATCTTTTATATGTTATTTTAAAAATATGGATAATTTAGAAGAAGTTAGATAGAGTAACACTGGGACTGATACATCTCAAAATATCTCATGAACATAGATGCTTATATTGAGATGATGACTATAGTGATTGAGATGATTAAGAACTCTCAGTCTCAGACTAGTTTTAGTGGGGGAGGCCAAATGGAAAAAAAATTAAAGTTGTTTCAGGATATGAGGCTACATCTCTTTTTTGGAGGAAGTCCAGTGGATACTGAGAACTAGTTAATGAGAGTGGGGAAGCTTATAGGTGAGTCGTTTTATCCACTAGAGAGGATGGGTACACTTGCCACTTTTGCCTTTAAGGGAGCTCAGAGATGGTGGCATGAATAGTTACAGAAGAAGTTTGGAGATAGAACCAACCAATTGGGTGTAGTGGGAGGAGATTGTGGCAACATTTAGAAACTAGTTCATACCACTATTAGTTGAGGGATAGATGCATGACACATTTATTAGGCTGTTGCAGGGTGATTGTTCGATCTTGCAATATGAGGTAGAATTCACCATACCTTCAAGATATGCCCCCTAGTTGGTTCCAAATGTTGAGGATAAGTGTCATAGGTTCCTCTTGGGATCAAAGATTATTTTGTTTTGTGGAGTGGGCTAGGAGGATTGAACTGGATTTATAGGCTACACACAGGTAAGGGTCTTTCGGAAGAGGAAGAATTTAGAGGTATTCATGTTTCCTCAGGGCTCTCAGTGCAGATAGTTCTTCCAAACAAGAAATATAAGTGCTAAGAAGGCCAGACCCAAAAGTTTTTATAGATCTAATGAATAGAGTTTTCACACAATTTTTGGATACATTTGTGATTTTATTCATAGATGATATCGCGGTGTATTCGAGAGATGAAGCCAACCATATAGATTATCTGCATGCTATTCTATAGGTTTTGAATGAGAACAAATTATGTGCTAAATTCTCTAAATATAAACTTTGTTAAACAATTGTGGCTTTTCTTGGTCATATTATCAGTGAAGATGAGATATTTGTGGGTCAGAATAAGATCAAGATCATTGCTGATCTACCAATACCAATTTCTATTATTGAGGTCAACGGTTTGCCAGGTCTGGCAGGTTATTATAAGAGCTATGTTGAAGAATTTTCTCATATAGTTGTGTCTTTATTAAGAATAACAAAAGAATCTGTTTGGTTGAACTGATCATTGTGAAGAAGCTTTTCAAAAATTAAAGTTTGGATGAGTGCTCCAGTGTTGAGTATTCCTTCAGGGTCAAACGAGTTTCAGATTTTTTAGTGTTGCATTTTTAAAGGTTTGGAGTTGTATACTTGTGCAACATGGAAGGGTTATTATCCATGCTTCAAGGTAATTAAAGAATCATGAAAAGTACTATTCTACGCATGTCTTGAAGTTAGTTTTAGTTGTATTTGCACTTAGGATTGGTGTTTTATTTAAGTGTTTTAATATTTAAAGTTATTTTATTTGATTAAAACTTTTTTGTATTTGCAATTCAAAGTGTTCTAAGATTTTGGTTTAAATTTTTCTTAAAGATTTTAATATATATGTTTTATTTTCTTTTTTGCTTAGCTAGGTTTTAAATTATTTCTTTTAAAAAGTTTTTCATTATTTTTATTTAGGTTTTAATTTTATGTTATTACAATTTTTGAAAGGTTTTGAATTATTTTATTTAGCTTTTAAATTTATTTTAAATTATTTTTAAAAGGCTTTTAAATTTATTTTAAATTATTTTATTTAGCTTTTAAGTTTATGTTAAATCATTTTTAAAATTTTATTATATTTAGTTATTAAATTTGTTTTGAATTATTTTTAAATGGTTTTAATTTATTTTATTTAGTTTTAAATTTTAATTTAAATTATTTTTAAAAGGCTATAAATTATTTTATCAAGGTTTTATATTTTTTAAAATTATTTTTAAAAGGTTTTAAATTATTTTCTTTATGTTTTAAATTTATTTCATCATAATTTTTATTTTTAAATTATTTTAAATTGTTTTTTTTTATTTTCTTTGAAGCTACTTTTAAATTGTTTTAAATTGTCTTAAATTATTTTAAGGATCATCTAAAAGGTTTTAAATTTTATTTCTTATTTATTTTTGTTTTTTTTAAATATTCTTTGTTTAAATTGCTTTAAAATTTTTTAAAATTGTTAGGAAAAAAATTGAAGGCAAATAAGAGGATTGAAGAAGAAAGAGTTCGGGAAAATAAATTGGAAGAGGGAGAAGAAAATTGAAAAAGATGAAGAAATTTAAGAGAAAAAAGTTGAAAGATATGTAAAATGAAGAAGATGAAAAGGTAGTAGAAAAAAGCAAAAAAGTGATGTGTATGAAGAAGAAGAAGAAGAAGAAGAAGAAGAAGAAGAAGAACAACAACAACAAAAACAAGATGATGAAGAAGAAGATGAAGAAGAATAAATGGGTTGTGTGGAGGATTCGGGAAAATAAATTGGAAGAGGGAGAAGAAAATTGAAAAAGATGAAGAAATTTAAGAGAAAAAAGTTGAAAGATATGTAAAATGAAGAAGATGAAAAGGTAGTAGAAAAAAGCAAAAAAGTGATGTGTATGAAGAAGAAGAAGAAGAAGAAGAAGAAGAAGAAGAAGAACAACAACAACAATAACAACAAGAAGAAGATGATGAAGGAGAAGATGAAGAAGAACAAATGGGTTGTGTGGAGGAAAAAAAATGAAGGAGAAGAAGAGGATTGAAGAAGAAAGGGTTCGGGAAAATAAAGTGGAACAAGAAGAAGAAAATTGAAAAAGAAAAAGAAATTTCAGAGAAAAAAGTGGAAGGTAATGTAAAATGAAGAAGTTGAAAAAGTAGTAGGAAAATTAGAAAATGATACATTAGAAGAAGAAGCAGAGTGAAATAATAGAAGATGAAATGTAGGAGGAAGAAGAAGTAGATTTAGAGAATATAATACTTACTGTTGAATACCAAAGATCACTGGAATGCAAGAGTGGTATGGGAGCACTGGAGGGGAGTGGAAAGTCACCAAAGCGAGGGAGGAGAGACCAAGTGTTGTCCTCTAGAGTTTTCAGAGGGGAAGAGCTCTTCCTTTTGTCTGAGTAAGGCCTCCTTTTAATGGATAGAATCAGAGTGCCAAAGAGCGAGAGTTGGGTGTTTAAAATTGGAGTGGAAATGGGTGAAGTGAGGTGTAGGTTGAGAGGCAACTAGGCGGCTATTGGGAGATGCCAGAGTGTTGGCTCCTTAGTCTGGAAAGAGAACAAGGTGCTTAAGGCACCACTTTAGGTGGTGCTAAGGTGTTTGCGCCTTAGTATAGAGCACCAAGGAGAAAAGGGGGAAGAGTCTAGGAACAGCTTGAGTGGCACTAAGGTGTTGGATGGCGCAGGTGCACTAGAAAAGGAATGGGGCGGGTGCCTCCTTGAGTGGTGTTTAGGCACCATCTTGAGTGGTGCTAAGCATACAGGTGCGACACGTCTAAGCATGGGTGCCATCAGCGAAAAGGGGGATGGAGCAATTAGAAGCCACCTTGAGTGATGTCAGGGTGTAGTAGTAGCGCAGGACGTCATCTCCAGGCACCGATGCTCCCAAGATATTGGCTGGTGCATGTGCTGCACCTTGAGGCGTATATGCGCTCAGTGGTTGTTGCCACAATGACGATGCTAGCTCACTTGGAGGAGAAAATTTCAAGGTATTCAATGATGTAATCAATTTTGGTCGAAGTGTTCTCTTTGCTTTGAAAATTTAGATCAAAGTGTGAGCCCTAACAAGCAGAGAGGATTTTGATGAAAATTTAGATGAGCTTAATTTTTATAAACCTTGATGTTTTCAAAATTTTGGTCGAAGTGTTCTCTTTGCTTTGAAAATTCAGATCAAAGTGTGAGCCCTAACAAGCGGAGAGGATTTTGATGAAAATTTAGATGAGCTTAAATTTTATAAACCTTGATGTTTTCAGCTCAATTTGAATTTATTGTGAGTTTGGAGTTGATTTATTTTCATTTCTAGGGTAAGATCATAATTATCGTGATCATCATCCAAAATATCGTAGACTAGATGAACCCTAAAATGAAATTTTATTTTGGCATGGAGTAGCTCATTTAGAATGTTTCAATGATCTAGACTCATTCACAAAGTCTACTTTGTAAGATGGCGTTCCAATGAAAAATTTTTATGTGAGATGAATTCTCATGCATGAAAGCTCATCATGCAAAATTTCACGTAAAATGTTGTCTGATAGCCATCAAAAGTTATTGCCTACTATTCAAACATTAATGAATGAACAAAATGCAGCTTATAACATGATATTCCAATCACTGCAATGATCTAAGGAAAACTAATAATTTCTGAATAATCCCTTATTGGGCTGCATTTTTGCCCAATTTCAAGATTTAATTGAATTTAATTTTGTTTGATTATTTTTTGTGATTTATTTTAATTTATCTTAGAGATTTGAAGTTAATGAGGAGTTGACCAAAAGTGAGGTAAATAAATAAACCCCAATATGTATGGCAGAGTATGCAAAATATGACACACATGCTACTAAGTCCAAAAATAAGACTATTAGCATTCAATATTTGATTTTGAATTTGGAATATGATTTGAGGATTGAGATTTTGATTTGAGTAATTGAAGAATTAGAGTTCAAGATTTGCGAGCATTGTGTTCCATATCAGTAGGATTCATTAAAAACTCACAATACAGATTTGGGTAAATGTTACCAAAAAAAAGTTTAGTTTGGAAAATTAGGAATGATAGTCACTGGAAACTTTTTCTTGGTCTATGGGAAACAACGAGAGCATTTTAAGGATGGCGTAGTGGCACACAAAATCCTAAATATTATTGAGACTGAAATTATGTTTACCGGAACACATTAAAAAGGAATGTCATACAAACTCACATCTAACCAAAGAGGTGAAAAAAGTGATTAGATTTTAATACAGAATCTTCTGGGTTCACATCTAACTGAGAGCTGGTCAAAAAGAAAATTTTATTTACCCGAGCACATTAGGATGACAAGCCACACGTACTCACATCTAACCAAAGTGTTGAACAAGGTGATTAGATCGAGATAGAAAACCATATAGAATCATATCTATCGTGAGAGTCAATCAAAAATAAATTTGATTTACCTTAACAGATTAGGATGGAAAGCAACATGGACTCATAAACAACCAAAGAGATGAACATGAAGATTAGATTAGGCTAGAAAAGCATACAGATTCACATCTAAATTGAGAACTAATCGAATGGAAAATAATTTACTTGAGCACATTAGGATGGTAAGTCACAGAGACTCATGTTCAACCAAAAAGGTGAATACAATAATTAAATCAAGATAGAAATTCATACGGATTAAAATCTAGGTTAAGAGCTATTCGAAAGAAATTTTGATTTACTTGAACATATTAAGATGGAAAAGCATATAAACTCTCATCCAACCAAAAAATAAATAAAGCAATTAGATCAAATAGAAAATTATACAGATTCATATCCAACTTAAGGCTAATTGAAAGAAGACTTGATTTGATTTGACTTTTTCTATCTTATTTTGTGTTGCATTATATCATGACATTCTATATCATTTTATATCATTTTGTATTATGTACCCAAACACATTAGAAAGGAAGGCACAAGAACTCACCTTCAATTAAAGAGGTGCACAAGGGTGACTAGATATTGATAGAAAGTATGGGGACTTGTTTCTAACCAAAAGGCTAGTTAAGTGGTCAGTTTAAGATAGAAAGTTTAAGGACTTGCATTGACCTCAAGAGATGATCCATCCATTTTAGAAGAAAACCATTGAACTTTGGGCTTCTAAGGTTTCTTCTAAGGTGTGCAATGGCTAATACAAGAGAGTAGTTGCACAAACTCTCTACTATATTTACTTCTCCAAGATATTGATTTGTTAATTTCGTTGTAAGGACAAAGGTCATTTAATTGGGAGAGGGGGAGAAATATTTTTTGTTTTATTAGGTATTCAATGGCTAAATTAAGAAAGACTCCTGACAAGGATCATGTTTGTTGCTAACTTAGCTCCCATTAGCCAAGACATTGCTCTACTGCACCCAAAAATACAATAAAAGTAATGATATGTGGACAATATTGGGGCCTTGTCCAAACAATAAAGAACCAAGCCAGTCTGTTTTTTTCTAGTCCATACTTGACCGACATAACAAAATTAACTATTGGGTGTGTAATGGCTATACGAGGACCCATCCTAGAATTACCTAATCATGACACCAGTTCTTGTTGAAGCCTGCATCAAATTCAACAAAAGTTAATGATCCTGAGAAAAAAAAGCATATCGTATCATTTATGTATGATTACCAAAACTAAGCAAAGGAATCATCAAGAAACTTACCATATCTCAGAATTACTAATCTAGAGCCGTAACCTACATTACCAGCTGTGAATGTTGGGAGGATATTGAACCTGATCACATCGTGATGATTGTTGACCTCATTTTGGTCACATAAGACATGTATGAACAATTTCCCTCTAGTTCGGTGTAGCCAGATTGACTAAAATATGAAAAATTTGCATATTTGGTCTGGCGTGGGCACACCAAGCCTAAGCGTGACCACACCCAAATGTACCTTTGCGTGTCACGTCAGGCCCAGATGTGACCAAGCTCGAAAGTACCTTGGTGTGGTCATGCCAGCTCTGGGCATGACCACACTCAGTTAAACCATCTTAGCATGCCAGTAATCCATGGCCCTTGTTCACAGATCAGACCATGAATCGTCACACTATTTTGTCGGCGACAATCTGTGGCTTTTCAACCACTGGATTGATTTTGGCAGTCTGCTCACCACCTTATCAAACAGCTCCGTAGGGCTCTGCCATCGCATTCCCCACTTATAAAAATCTGCCATCGACAATCCTCACAGACACGACAATTGACTAGAATTATTTGTCACTTATCTCAAGCAGAGGAAGAAGAAAAAGGGAAGAATTTTTGGGTCTGCCTCCCCTCCTCCCGGGATATTCTCCTTTCTTCTTTTCTTAGTTTAAGCATATTAATTTAAAAGTATTAAGTTGATTTTAGGCTTGGATAATTAACTCAAAGGCCATGGATTAGTCTTGGGTTCAGGCTCGACTCAGGTCAACCCAAACCCAGCCTGACCCTAACTCACCTAACCCAAACCTTAACCTAAACCCTAGACTTGACCCAACCCAGGTCTAACCCAAAACCTAACATAAATCCTAGACCTGACCTAAACCACGTCTAACCCAAACCCTAACCAAAACCTTAAACCTAACCAAACCTAGGTCTAACCCAAATCCTAACTCACCAAATCCTAGTCTAACCCAGGTGTAACCCAAACCCGTGTAACCTAAACCCTAGAACTGACTCATCCCAGGTCTAACCCAAATCCTAACTAACCAAACCCTAACATAAACCCTAGAATTGACCCAACATATGTCTAAACTAAACACTAACCTTAAACATGGACTCGACCCAAACCATGTCTAACCCAAACCCTAACCTAAACCCTAGACTTGGCATAACTCAAGTCTAAACCAAACCCTAACCTAAACTCTAGACCTGACCCAACCTAGTTCTAACCAAAAAATCTAATCCACAAATCTAACTCAACCAGGGTCAACCCAACTTAACCAGGGTCAAACCTCAAACCAACTTTACCAAACCCGGGTCAACCCAGCTTAACCCAGGTCAAACCCAAGCCAACCCGGTAAACCCACCTTAATCTCCAGCTTAACCCAGGTCAAACCCAAGCCAACCCGGTTAGGTCGAACATAAATCAAACCCAGCTTAACCCAAGCTAGCTTAGGTTTAGCTTTGGCTCAAACCAACTAACTTTTGTTGCACCTTAGCTCAATCCCAAGCTAACTAAAGTTGAAAACCTGGCTCACCTTAGCTTGACCTTGACACAAGTCTAATCCAATGTTAAGTGTTACTTTGTATGTGCTGACTCACACGTCATATTTTATTTCATATGTTGTTTCTTGATTTTCTTTCTTTCATGTGTTATTCCATTTT
The DNA here is from genome assembly GCF_001263595.1 of Phalaenopsis equestris. Lineage (NCBI taxonomy): Eukaryota > Viridiplantae > Streptophyta > Magnoliopsida > Asparagales > Orchidaceae > Phalaenopsis > Phalaenopsis equestris. Next base: position 470,615 of record NW_018165137.1, on the reverse strand, counting down.
CAAAAACAAATAAAAATAATAAAAATATATAAAACACAAAAATAAGGTTGAGAACTCTCCAGTTTTCTCCGCAAACATTAAAAATTAAAAATTAGACAAAACTCAAAAACTCAGAAAAACCTTGATTTCTCAAACATGGCTTACAAATACATGATTCAAAGAAGGCATTATTGCAAATATTAAACTTTAAATAAATTCTAAAACACACAAAGATAAAAAATGAGAACTGAAACTAGGTAGATTCAACATGAACTTTAGGTTAGTTAACTTAGACACCAAACCAAGGGCCACATGATTACCCCAAGTTAGTCTGAGTATAGAAGCCTAGGTTAGTTCAGATACCTAATTAGTGCTAAGGGCGAAGACATGGAAAATGAAAAGCCTATCTCCTGAGACTAGAGAGAATACCTTAAAATGAAGTAACCCATGATTACTGAAGATGGTATTTCAAACGGCTTTGAAACTGCGTATCTTCCATGCTCTGACATTCAAGGAGGATTCCTGGTTATGTCGCTAATCATAGTCGACAGATACCAACACTCTCGGGATGATGGAAAGCTTTATACTTAAAGTCTAGGTTAGTCCTCCCATAGATTCCATATAGAGTTCCAAATGTTATTTCCATCTAGAAATTTTTTCTTACTGGGTCTATCCTTAGCGTATGATTTTCATTCACCTTCATTAGTCAAATCAAGTATTTTTGAATCATCATTTGACCTCAAACTTACTTGAGAACTTAGTTCAATTTTAATTCAAATTCAATTCAAATCAAACTTAGTTCAAACTCATCATCATCTCCTTTTCAAAACTATTTGGACATCACTTTGGGTATAAATTCTCTCCATTGGATGGTCAAATCCCTATACCTCAGGCTTTTCCCATGACAATGCATCATCATATTGTAAGTCCCATCCCTTAAAGCTTAATTCTTTCCATTTGAACCCTTCAATTTTGAAAGCTCGATCTTTGGAAATTACTTCTCGTGTTAATCGAGAGTTTTTCTTTGGGGCTTACGGTTCTAAAGATGTAATTAACAACAAGGGCTTGCCCTTGTAGGAACGAGACCCTAGAATCAAAATAAATTTTATCTTACACTCATAAGGTAAGGGAAAAGTCCTAGTTTCGTGGATCATAAAGATTCTTCTTATTCAAATGACTGAATGCATTCTAAGATAATGTATTTATCTTTCATGATAACATGTTATTCTTTGAATGTCATTTTTTTCATTCTTTTTATTTTTTTATTTTTTTAAAGAGTCGTCGGCTTGTCGATTGTCGTATACTTCCCTTTTTTGAATAAATCTCTCTTATGGATCATGTGAATAACCAAGAGAAGGGAGAAATCAGAAAAGACATAAATACGACAAAGATGACAAATGAAGGAAGAGAGTGGAGAGCCTACGTATGGTAAACCTCACAAAGATAGGTCAAGTATGTCTGCCCAAACAAGATCGGGCAGAAGCACCTTGGACCAGTATCGGGGGCAACAATCTCATCAAGAGTTGGTGAATAGTACCATTGGTCATTATTCTCTCCAATTATTGAAGATTCTTAAGGTAAGAGGTACTATTCTAAATCCCACTCTGTATACCTCATTTCAGCACACATCAACATTCTCGTCATCGCCCTAACCACCTAGACCTTAAAATATTCAGTAACCCATGAATACTTAGAGAAGACTCAAATCCTTGAGCACTGGGTTAATTAATGTAGGATAAGTAGTGTGGGACATTTCTATTGATTTAGGTGAATTATCAAGTCCCAAGGCATAACTTGGTAGATCTTTAAAAGTTTTAATGGATGATTTTTTTGAACAAAGAATAATAAGTTCAATAGTCCTTGAAAATATCTAAACAATCATAAAAGTGTTCGGGGGCATAGCCCTAAAAAAACTTTTAAAACCCCTTGAACCGTTCCGAGTTTGTTTGAACTTATTATGTTGTTTAATTAATCTTCTAAAGTTAAATTTAGATCCAGTGCATTAATTTGTCCTATGTTCAATGAACCTTGATGTTTCAATTATCTCATGATTGGGGTACTTGAACATTCACCTGATGTTTCATTTAAGAGTTATGTAAGTGGATGTCCTTAGAGGCAAGCTGAAGTCATTAAGGATCTTGTGCTCGTGATTAAAGTGGGGTTTATAGTGCTTTGAAGATATCTAAGATTAATTTAGTTTCATTTTTTAAACTTTAGATAAATTTATATCAAACCCAACTCACTATTAAGCCCTAAAGTCAAGCTTTCAGGATAAATTTACAATAATCAAAGATATTAAATTAAGTGAATTTAAATCTCATTGAAAGATTGTATTTACCATCAATTAGGGGCTTCAAATGAGTAATTTATTATCTTCATAGCTCAAGCCCGCTATCGTATGATCATCCAATTAGGTTAACTTCCAAGTCACAATAATTTAGAAAAATTATAATTTTACCCTTGTTATTTAAAAGTGGTGAGTTGGTTTCTACCTCTTAAACCCTTATGTTTTCAAACATCCAAGAGGGTTCATTATGATCAATATTACCTATTTATCCTTTGACTTAGCCTAAAATTTAATTAGGGCATCAAAATTCCATAATTACCATTTTGCCCCTAGGACTTTCCACTTCATAAATCATTAAATTCAATTCAAATTACTTCAGAATTTTCTTCGTATCCCACTCATGGGTTAATTAAAATATCAGAGGTAAAATTATGATTTTCTGATTTTTATTTGATTTTTATAATTATTTTTACTCAAAAATAAGGATTTTTAATGTTAATCCATTCAATTAATCAAAGTAAAGTTGTTGTTTTAGAAAAATTATTGAAGGTTCATCTAAGTCAGATGATCACTTGGACTGAATTTCATGATTTTTTTGAATTAAAGTTTGATTATTATAATTATTTATTTATTTTAGTGATTAATTAAATAGAACATATAATTTAATTTCAAAAATTACTTTTTATATTTTTCTTTAGTCCCTCTAAGTTTAAAAAACTTAGAGAAACAAACTTTTCATTTTACTTATTGTAATATTTTAATGCAAAATTAAGAAAAATACATTTTTACCATTTAAAATTACATAACTTTATTAGTAAAATTAAGAAAAATGTTTTAAGTGGCTCCAAGTGATCAAGGAACAATTAGTGACATTTTTGTATTTTTTGTGATTTTTAATTATTTTTAAATTGAAAATTAGCTCAAAAATGAACTATTTATTTTAACACCAATTTTGTTTTTCTTGAGTGCCCCTGGTCACCAGGATCACTTCAAACCACTTTTCATAATTTTCTTAATTATATTTTTTTTATTATAATTATTTTAGTGTAAAAATTTCATTTACCTAGACAAATAGACTTTGATATTAAATTCAATTCAAATGGGTTTCAAAATTTTATAATGACTTAATATGTTCTTTATCTTCACTGTGGACTAAATTTTGTGATTTATTGAATTATATTTTATTTTCTTTGATTTTTATTGTCTTTAATGACTTAATTACATAGTATAATACACTTAATTGTTTAAACTCATTTTATATTTTTCGTAGGGTCCTTTAACCACAGTAAACCTACCAAAATAAGTCACATATTTTTCTGATTTATATTTTAATTTATATATTTATTTTAATCAAAAAGAGTGACTTAAGTTTAAAAATTGAGGCTTTTAGAGTTAGGTTTGTTCTCTGACTTTGGAAGTATTAAATAAATTAAAAATAAAATACATGACAAATAATTTTTATTTTTGTTCTTAATTTTCTCCTCTGTTCACTTAACATTAGGGTATTTTTATTTTATTTTTATGATTTCTCCACACCAAGTTATGATTTTTTAAAGTTTTAGTATTTAATTAAATCAAAATTATCATATTTAACTACTTATCCATGCAACGCCCACGTCAACCTCAGTGGCTCCGAATGCACACACGACGAACTTCGATTCGTTGCACTTTCCATGCAAGCTTGCCAAGTGGCCTGCGGTTCATGTCCCGTAGCTTTGTCCGGCGTGATTTGGACCGTCCACTGAATACACGCGCGATCCAAAGACTCCTGGTCATTGTCCCCAACTAACCTAACCCAAGAACCACAAGCTTTTTAGGCCTAATATCTCGCTTGGTACTATACCAGATTATGTGGGTTTTGATCTTACGCCTTCATCTAGTCAAGGCAAACCCATCCATATGGTTGATCATTTATGAAATTAAACTTTTCTTCATAAAGCCCAAACTGAGCTCTGATTTGGGGGAAATGATGTATACCTTAGCCCATGAGGTGAGGCCTCGATGGGGTGTTTTCTGAAGCTTTTATTGTGAGTCCACGGACATCCTCCAAGCATTGGTTCGAGCAGATGTTGAGTTTGTGCAAGAAATCGATCGGAGAGTGGTGTGACCTTGGTCAAAGTCTAATGCAGAGGGCTCAAAGGATGGGGTTTTCATTGAAGAACTTATCCTTGTGTTCTGGTGAAGCTCAGGAGCAAGTTAATTTTACAAGTGGTAGAGGTTTACATAATGGCAGAAAAATGACCTGGATTTCAAGCTTAAAATTAAGGCTAGAGGGGGGAAATGAAGACTGGAAGACACTGGAGATGATCTTCTTTAGGCTTCTAGGAGGTCTGAGAGAATTTTGACACATTTTTGTTAAGTTCTTATCACACACCTCTCTTTGGCCATGAGGGGTGCTAAACCTAAGGTCAAACAGTCCTATGGGGACTCCTCTTGAGCTCCCCCATGTTGGTTTCTTCCTATTAAGTGCTAGAGGTCAAAGTCAAACAAGTGGAACTCCAAGAAGAGTAAAGAAGTGTTTAGAATTTTTAATGGGGTAGGGTCCCTTCACTAGTTCTCTAAGATAGTCAACAGGAAACTCCTATGGCTAGATCTTAAGCTTCTAAAGAATAAAGACTTGACCCCAACAAAAGTGAGGTCAACAAATGAGTCCCCAATAGGTGTGGTGTGTCGGACGAGCAAACTGCACATGTTGGCATTGCCAAAGAAATCAACAAAACCAACACAATAGTTTAAGCCAACATGCTTATAGCAAAACAGAGAAAGAGTGAAGAAGGTTTCCGTTGGGGAGTATTGACCCGACCTGCAGTTACATAGTAATTTAGCTTCCAAAAGATGACTAAAAACTTAACCAGAATTTATATTTAGCAGATAGTGTGCAAAATTGAATTGTTATAAAATTTAAAAAATAGTTTATACACTAGGAGTACTACATAAGTATACGTATCGTTTCAGTGTAGAGTTTTCCTTAAGAAGCCCAGTAGCGATCCCACGAGGAAGCCGAAAACAAGTAAAAAATAAAATGAAATACATGAATTTTAACTTTAAGAAAACTTTACTTAAGAATGCAACAACTATCTAAAGATAAAAAATTAAGTTTACTAAATTCTACAATATGCAAATAAAAGTAAATGTAATGACTTAAACAATATATATAAAGAAATTTTCCCCTTGCCAATAATTCATAATCAGTAAAGGATTTCAAAATTTGTTTAGAAACTTAAATGTGGTGTTGTGACAAATAGGAGCGTACCTATTTCTTTACTTTCTTTTGAATGGTGTAAAGAACATTTGCAAATATAAAGTTGGTGTTAGCATGTATAGTAGTTTTGGGTAGGTTCTAGGCTCTCACTTCTAGATTACATATTGTGCCCTCTATAGGACCTGCCAGTGACCCTTAGTTCCAATCTCTAGACCAAATTGATAAAAGAATCTGCTTTTCACTCTAGAAACATCAATTACACGCCCAACAAAGATTATCTCCCTATTTATTTGCACCCCCTTTAGATGACTGCGACTGCTCTTTGCAATGTAGAATGTGATACTTACAAGTTAAGAAATCTTAGACCTTTCAGGTCTATAAGTTTGTCAACAGGTTTTAACAATACAAGTGGCAGATTTGAAAAGTAAATGAAAGACCAATAAAAATATCATCGCAAATTATAGTAATAAAAGAATTTATAAAAAATAAAAAATCACTTACTTAATTACTTCATATTGCAAGGAGAAAGAAAAGAAAACAATTCACAATGCATATGGATAATAAAACAAAACATATTTATAAAACTTCAATCTAAAATACAAAACTTAAGGACAAAGTTACAAATATTTATTTAGAATGTTCCCCCAAGCACTCCTTTGAAGTTCTCTGACTTCTCTGACTCCAAAAGCACTTACAAGACTCATAAACTCAAAAAATAACAAAGGCTCACCAAGAAAACTCCTCACACACTTAACATACTCATACACTATGAGACTCTCTAAATTCGACCCCATAGCACTTTAGAATTAATACATATTTATAGAGCTTCAAAAATGACCAAGGGCTGCTTCATACATCTCTTCAAAATTCGACCTCATTCAATAAATCTTCTAGAAAGTAATCGTGGAGCCTAGGGCCCAACCGTCGCGCCTAGGCGCCCGCCAAGTTCTGCATCTGGTTCCTAAGCGCTAGTTCGGCTGGGTTGACACTCTTCTTCTATTTAGCCCATTTTTTCTCCTTTCTGATGTATTTTTGCTCTTTTTTACTCTTAAACTCATTTTCTTGCATCTGCAATAAAAAACATAAGAATACCCTTCATTAAAGCATAATATCCTAAAAAGTTGAGCATAAAATGTACATAAATAGTAGGTAATTTTAAGGTGGATCAAGTATCAGGTGAATTCTTGATCAAAACTGAAGATTCCACAACTCTTATTGGGGATTAGAGGGCGGTTTTATGAATTTTTGGAGAAAACCATCAGGGAAACTAACGGTCGCGCCAAAGATTTGATTTGTTTTGTTGTTTAATTTTGACTTGATTTTAGTAAGAATTTCAGTTACTTTTGTGAAAATTTAATTTTGGAAGGTAAAAATATGTGAAGAGACAGGATTGAGATGGAATGCACACGGACTCACATCCAACTCAAAAGGCTAGTCAATGGAAAGGAGTGCTATGTCGGAAAGGAAAGCAAAAGGACTCACATCCAACCCAAGAGGTAACAAAAGTGTGGAGAGATTAGAATAGGATGCCTTACTCCATTTAAAGTGGTCTTAAACCTATCTCGAAGTGTCGAGAATGTCACATTTGGATGGAAAGCTCTGGGACTCACATCTAACACAAGAGGTGACAAAAAGAAATTAGATTTTAGTTACTGATCCTAGATTGAGAATCAAAATTTTGGTACTAACCTTGAGAATTTGAATTTGCTACATTGGGAAGGAAAGCCTAGGGACTCACATCCAACCCAAGAGGTACGAGAATCAAAATTTAGGTAATGACCCCGAGAGAATTTTGAGTGCGGAGAACTTGTGGAAAGTGTGGAAAATTTGTGAAATTTTGTGCTGAGTGTGAGATCTTGTGAGAGTGGGAATTGTGGAAATTTGTGTGAGGAATGTGGAATTTGTGTTGCGAAGAGTGTGGAGTTTCGAGTGGATTTGTCTATCATTTTTTCATTTTATCTTATTATTAGGATATTTTCTAAATTTGATGCCCTTTAATTCTCTTTTATCTTTAAATTTTAATTTTCATTTATTATCAGATTATCTTCGTATCGTTCTTTGTTCGTTATAGTTTGGGACCAACATATGTCCCGTGGCTTTTTATCAATAGCACGAACATGGCAATCCAAGAACATATGCTGAAATCCAACATAAACTTTGTTGATTCTGCTTTGAACATGTAGTATAGCTGATCGTATATTGAAAGATATCCAAAATATCTGAAGTACATCTATGTGAAAACTGGAATCTCATACATCATATGCTACTTGCTCTGATACAGTACAAAAGTAGAAAGATTTTCCTTCCTTCTGAGATCATTTTGTGATCAAGCTAACCTCCTAAGTCACACTCCGAAAGTAAAGTCCCCTTGTGCATACTAAGATGTACAAAAATCTCACAACTCCAATGGTTGAAGCCCCTCCAAGTCCGGGTCAGGCTGATATCCATACAACACATTGCTATCATCCATCCTTCGCAGATGACTGAAACTCTTCTGTGTGGGACTTCAGGGATGCAGTGCTTAGCGAAATCTGCTCCATTCCCTTTAAAAATTAGTACTTATTCAACTGGTAGTGGAATCTCAACCAATCCTTGGAATTCCCTTGGGCCAACTATCTATATCTCTTTTCCAAACAAAATGCCACTCTTGCTCATGAATGAAACTGTACAAAAGGGCCTAAAAAATTCATGGTGTTCAATGTAAGGGGGAATGTAATCTCCTTCTTTGTAAATGGTGATGATGCAACTATTTGGAATATAATCTGCTGGTAATATATGCCATTCCACCATTCTCTTAATCATTTTCTTTATCATGGATGACATGGGCTCCACCTCGTCATTTCTTAGGGGGGGGGGGGGGTTGGTGGGGTTCCCCTGCCTGCCCTTTGCAAAATTGTAACAACAACACACTGGATGGTGATCCTGCCATCCATTTCTGTGGTTTTGAGTACGTCTTCTTCTTTAATAGTCTAACTCGACCTCTGTCTCATAAGTTAAACACACGGTTGAGAATCTTCTTTTTATCACTTTCAAAAAATACCCTGGTGTGCAACTCGAGTTCATCTAGGATATTGATAATATTTCTCTGGATTTCAACATAATGCTCAAACTCTTGCTTCCGGACCCTACATATCTTCTCCAGCCCATACCTGAGAATCATCTGTGAGTGTCAGGGCTGCTTCTCTAGCTCATCTTTTGAAGCAATCCATGGTTGTTGTGGCTCTACAAAACATGGTATGTATGTCTCTACATTCGGAAGCTTCGCACTTCTGAACATCATTGAGGTTGTGGTATACTCCTCAAAAGTTCCATAGTTCTCCAGGTAGAGAATGTTACACTCTGGGTACTCCATGAATGTTCCCGCTAATGATGTCTACCTCGGTATCTCTGTGTTGCATGTTAGGCATCCTGCACAAAACTTGTCGGGGACCTCTAGCTCTTCCTCTATAACTTCCCAAATTTTGGTTGGGGGTCTTTTCCTCAAAAATCAGAGTGAGCTCCATAGCTACCTTTTTGGCACGCCTCCTTTCCAGTTGATCCAAAGAGTGGTGTTTGCAGCGGTTAGCATTCCTACAATGCGTGCGACTTAATGGTGCATATGAGACCCTCTCCGAAGTAGCACTGACCAAGTCCCCTGACGACGTCGTAATCATGGATTGTGGGTGACTCACCCTTTCCATCAGGTCATGTGTATCTGGAACTTTTTCTGACTGCTTCCTCTTTAACGACGATTCCTCCTTTATGTTGATTTTCAATAATGATCGTAACCCTTTTGTCTCTCTGCGAATGACTATGCTCATCAGAGGGTTTTAGTAGTCCAAATTCACTTATCCATAATCCAAGTCAAAATTTATGATGCCACCCCGTGTCGCTTTCTCTTCATCAAGTGCGAGATTCAAACCATCTTTAAAAGTGAAAATTAGGTTTTTTTCCTGACATTTCCTGCAGAAAATAAGAAAACATCAGTTGCGTTGAAATTCAAAACAAACAAGAACAATAGTAGTTCATTAATTAAGTTGATTTCAAAATATACATATGCAAGCATTTTATTTGATTTAACTTATACATATGAAAGCATTTTATTTCATTCCGAATGTAAAATTCAGTTTTTATTTCATTAAAGTTTATCTTGTTTCACCAAATTTTGTTATAAATTCTCTTTGGACCCAGTCACAAACACTGACCATATAGCTATTTTCGGTACAAGTATTGCTTTCGGAATTCATATTGGAGAAGTCAAGTTGCATGGTATTTCTTTAAAAATAGTCCATTGATCGAAACATGGGCCTTTCGCCTTGGGAATCCACTAGCTGGTAAAATCCTTTGGGGTAAACCTTATCTACGACGAACGGTCCCTCGTAAGTTGGCTTAAACTTTTCACCTATCTTGAGGTGTGCAAGAATAGCCCTCCTACGAACAAGTATGAGGTCACCAACTTTGAACGTCCTTGAGCGGATCAGCTTGTTGTGGGCCTAGATAATCTTTGCCTCGTAGAGTTTCAAATTATGTTGCGTCATTAACAGCTTAGGGTTCATTAACAGCTTACCTTTGAGATTCTCCAATTCTGCAAGTCTGAGTTTGGTGTTGTCTTCTGATGTAATCTGGTTAGCGATGATGACTCTGAGAGAAGGTAGCTGAACCTCTAGTGGAAGTACTACCTCAGACCCATACGCGAGCGCGTATGGTGTAGATTGAGTTGGAGTTCTAAACGTTGTTCTATAAGCCCATAAAGCTTCTAACATTTTCTCATGCCACCCTCTTTTGTTATCATCCAATATTTTCCTTAAAATTTGCACAAGCTTCTTGTTGAATGCTTTAACTAGGTCGTTCTCCCTGGAGTAGTAGATCATAGAATATCTCTAATCTATCATATGTCATTTGATGAATTGTTGATTTTGGTACTTCTGAAGGTTGAACCATTATTTGAGATAACTATATACGACACAATGAAACGGTAGATGATCTGATTATTGAAAAACTGAAGAAAGTTCTGCATTGTAACTTCTCGCAATGACACTGCTTCTACCCATTTAGAGAAATAATCCATAGCTGCAAGGATAAATTTGTGTCTTGTAGAAGGAGGAGTGTATATAGGTTCTTTTATATCCGTATCTCAACACTCAAATGACCACTACGTAACTTTGGGTGTAGCACATTAGGAGGTTGGTGCAAGACCACTCCATGTACCTGGCAGTGGTGACATTTCTTAGTAGTTTTTATACAATCTGTCATCTTTGCTAGCCAATGGTATCCAAGTCTCTTAATCTTCATCTTCATATTTGGACCTGATTGGAGAGCACCACACAGCCCGATGTGTACCTCCTTAACAATATTCTGCACTTTTGCTCTGCTCACATATTTCAACCACATCTGATCAAAGGATTATCTATAGAGGACATTATCTACCAAGGCATACAATAGAGATTTTTTTGTTATCTGATGCAATGCTAACTTGTCATCTGGTAGCTTTCCTATTTACAAATATTCTATCAATGGCTTACACCAATCTTCAATATCGTTAGTCATTATAGCTACTATTTCTTCCTTTCCAAGCTTGTTCAAACTGTTGAGGTTGATCTGTGACAGAACCTGACATCCATGTACTGTAATACTAATGGAATCCTCCAGTGGACATTCCAACTCCTTAGCAAGCTTGGCTAAACTGTCCACATGTGCATTATCTCCTCGAGAAATCATGTATAATGTCACACTGAGAATCATCTCTAATAAGCTTATCGTGTACTGGTGATATTTTGCTAGTTTTAGCTTTAAAATCTTGCATTATCTGGTAACTTGCTGAATGACAAGTTGTTAGTCATCGTAGATGGCAATGTATGTTATGTTTATTGATATTGCCCATTTTAGTTTGGTGATCAAAGCTTCATATTCTGCCTCATTGTTGGCACACGGCTCTGTCAGGCGCTACGAGAATCTCAACATTTTCTGATCTGGTGTTATGAAAATCAGAACAATCCCCACTTTTTTAGGTATAATTGTTTGTAATCCATTATCTTTTCTGGGTGATGGAGTTCCATCAAAGTACATTTCCCAATGTCTTTCACGTGATGGTTCCACTTATAATATTCGTTCATCAAGTAAGTCGTCATTGAGAGGGGACCCATCTGACAGTGGGTGTGTTGTAAGAAATTCTACTAAAATATGCTCTTTGACAGTGCGAAAGGGTATGAAAGTTATGTCAAATTGTAATAAAATCATCAAATACCTTGCTAACCTTCTAGAAAGCATGGGATAGGTCATCAAATATTGCAACAGATTAATTTTTGCAACACAACTAACTTTATGAGAAAGCATGTAATTTGCAAGCTTCTAGGCGGCAAAAAGCAAAGGCAGACAATGCTTCTAAATAGGAGAATACTTTATGTCCACTAGTATTAGACATCGACTCAAGTAGTAGAGTGTAGTTTCCTTACCCTCATCATTAACCTGGGCTAACAAGGCTCTGAGAGAGCCTTCTAAGGCTGCGGTATAAAGTATCAAAGGTTTTCCCAAGATAGGGGTTGCCAATACAGGAGGTGTTGTTAAGTATTTCTTAATCTCTAGAAAAGCCCACACACACAACTCTCCCCAAAAGAATTAGGCATTCTTTCGGAATAAATTCTAAAAAGACTGATAATTTCCTGACATATTAGATATAAAATGTCTTAGGTATGCCAATTTACCTTGAAAGAATCATAGTTGCTTCAAGGTTATGGGAGGTGGCATTTTTAAGAAGATTTAATCTTATCTGGGTTGATTTTTGCTTCAAGGTTATGGGAGGTGGCATTTTTAAGAAGCTTTAATCTTATCTGGGTTGATTTTGATTCCCTGATGACGAACAACGAATCCCAGAAATTTTTCGGAGGTAACACCGAAGACGCTCTTTAAGGGATTCATCTTAAGATTATATTGTCATAATCGTTTGAATACAATCCTTAAATTATACAAGTGTTCTAGTCACTGCTTGCTTTTGATGACAAAGTCATCCATATAGCACTACACCGGGTTGTGGATGAGGCCACCGAAAATCTTCATCATAGCTTGCTGGTAAGTTGCTCCTACATTCTTCAAACCAAACGACATCACTGTGTAGCAGATGATTCCAATCGACGTTCTAAAGGCTGTAAGCGCCGCGTCTTCCAGGGCCTTCTTAATTTAGTTGTATCCAGACTATCCTTCCATAAAAGAGAAAATCTCGAGTGCTATCACGATGTCCATCATTAACTCTGATATTGGTAACGAGAACTCATACTTGGAACATATGATACACCAAAATAATGTGTTTTTTAATTATACATTTTATGCTTATTTTTGGTGATATTGCATTTTAAGTAAGGGTATTTTCATCTTTTTGTTGCAAGTATATCAATTTTAGGCATTTGGAGAAAAATTAGCAAAAAGAAGGAAATTAGAGCTAAAATGGAGAATTTTATGATTCTGGTGCATGAGGCGCCAGAACTGATGCCTGAAGCGCCACAATACAGAGTGTTGGCACTTAAAGAGCAAGAATTGGCGCTTGAAGCGCCATTATACAGAGAGGCGGTGCCTGAAGCGACAGAACCCAGAACAGTGCAAGCTTAAGAAACTTGGCACCTGAAGTGCCTGAACCAGTGTGTGAGGTGCCAGAGATGACACTTTATGAATTCAGGTGGTTCGAGACAAATTTTAAGTGGATTTTGAAGGCTCCAAATTTTTCACATGCCTTATAGAGAGATTCAATTCATCTTGACACTTTGGATGTCTCTTTAATGAAGGGATGTGCCTCTTGATTGAATGGACATGTCTTTTAGGATTCAAAAGGTGTGACTTTTGGAGAGAATTTGGGAGGAAATTTTGAATGCTTTTTGAGACGAGGCATCCCCTAATTAAAAAGAGAGGGAGTCTAGGGTTGAAGAGGGGCGTAAGAAAAAAGAGAGAGGCGAGTAAGAGAGAGAGTGAGGACTTGAAGATTTTCTTCTAGGCTTGTAAGAGGAGAGGGAAAGTGAGAGATTTATTCTTCATTACACTTCTAAGAGAGAATTGAGAGTGCTCGTAATAAGGGAAAGTACTTAAAGAGAACTTATTGGGATTTGCTTGGGGAGGAGTGTGAGATAAGTTGTCTTTTATTTCTTTATTTTGTAATTTTGTTTTTATATATGAAATTCTTGTTTTGTTGTTCCCTCATGAATTCTGAGTAGTATTCTTTATCCTTCTCCCTATTCTGAGATATGATTTTGTAAAGAATTGATTTTGCTTTACACAAATTTAAATGTCAATAATTTGTGATGATTTGAACTCTTGACCTCTGATCTTCATTTATTTTTTTGATCTGGTCGATTGAAATGTTAAAAAGTGTTGAGAAACATATGATCCGAAAGGGCTATGATTTCTACAACATGGTGAGAGTCACATTCAATTCAATGGGTGAGAATGTTATCCATCGGGTTGAGTACAAATAAATAGAGAAATATACTTTATTGCACACAGAATTAGAGATTTTAAGGTGACAGATTAAAATCCCCAATTTGGTCCAGTTGATTGCAAAATAATGTAAGATTGTTAGCTCTCAGTTGAGGGAGAAGTGGGAGCTCTAAAGTGAGAGCTGGTTTCCTCCCAACCTAACCACAGAATTAGGGACCAAACTCTGGATTAGTCAATGTTCTTTATGCACTTGAAAGAGGGTAAAGAATAGGATTGCTCCGATTTGACACAATATAATTTATATATGTAATTTAAAATGATTTTCATTTCTGTCATTTTCATTTCTGTGCAATCCATATACTCATTGTAAAGGGGAATGATGATTTCTTAAATTGAAACTCTTCGTCACAGAAACTTTGTTTCATTTTTATAAGTTTACTTTTGAAGTTTAGAAAATAGTTTAGTTAAGTTAGTTCTTTTAACTGCATTTTATTTAGTATACACTCAAATACTTTAGATTTAAATTTTGTTATTAAGTTTTGTAGTTTGAGTTTTGTGTTTTACAATATAATCATAAGCATTTCCAACTTCCCTATGAGATCCATATCTAGGACTCCATTAGAGCCCTTTAATACTTGAGCATTATGTATACTTGTGTCATTATTACGGGTTTGACAGTTTAAAGATTTTTAAAAGATACAATTATTTTTACTAAAGTTATTTTTATTGGGATTGAATTGTATATTTATTATTAGAGCTGCCATGTGTGTTTTGTAATATTAAAAATATTTACAAAAGTAACACAAATCTGCGCATCAAGTTATTGACATCGTTGTCGGGGAAGTAACGGAAAGTAATAATAAATTACTTTATAATTTAAAACATTTTATTTGAACTGAAAAACTTATTGTAGTTTAATTTGAATATTTTTTTATATTTTAGTGTGTTTGCTTATTTTAATTGTTTATTATGTTTGTTTATGCGTAGTTTAATATCTGAAAATTTAGCACCTGATGATTCGGAGTTAGAAAGAACCATCAGAAAAAATTGAAAATAAAAAAAAACAGATAGAAAATTCTTACATAATGGCTTGCAACTCAAGTAATTATGGAAATGAACATCATCAAAGAACTTTAAGAGATTATGCTAATCCTATAGTAGATGAAATTCATTTGAGTGCACAAAACCTTACTGTAGCTATCAATTCATTTGAGCTTAGAGCTTAAATCTGTTATTAACCAAATGGTACAAAACAATCAGTTTGGGGAACACCAACTAAAGATCCTAACTTACACGTTGTTAGTTTTCTAGAATTGTGTGCCACATTTAAATATGATGGAGAATGATGTCATCAGACTTAGACTTTTTTCTTTTTCACTAAGGGTAAAAGCTAAGATGTGGTTAAACTCGTTAGCACCAGGATCTATCAAAACTTGGGGAGACTTATCACAAAAATTTTTATCTAAATATTTCTCACCCTCAAAATCTCCTAAGCTTTAAAATGATATTACATATTTTTGTTAGTTTGAAGGGGAATCAATTTACGAAGCTTGGGAAAGATTTAAAGATCTCCTTAGGAAGTGTCCACACCATGCATTAAGTGTCCACACCATGCATTACACCATGCATTGCTAGATTGGTTAATGATTCAAACTTTTTATAATGTATTGGCTGGATCTCTTAAATCAATAATTGATGCTACTGTTGGTGGATCATTAATTTCAAAACTATTAGATGAATATTTGTTAATTGAAGAGACGACTACTATTAATTTTTTATGGCCTCCTGAAAGGGTAAATCCAAAAAGAGTAGCTGGTATTCATGATTCTGATGCAATATCTATGTTGGTTGCCCAAATAGCTGCTATATCGAATAAGATAGATCAATATGAAATGAATTATTCTTAGGCACATGTTTGAGGAAAACTTATTGGGACAAATGATAAAATTCCAATTAACTTATGAGACTTTAAATGCAATAAATAATTGTTCTAACAATCCTTATGCCAATTGTTATAATCCTTGTTGGAAAAATCATCCAAATTGCAATTGGAGTAATAATAACTCTAATGCTGCAAATCCGCAATGAGGAACAATGTTGCAAACCCATTGAGAAACTCCAACAACCAAGTAAATCCAACTTATAAACATTATTACCCTCCAGGTTTTAATACTAATTTACAGAGCAAGGAGAAGAAATTTTCAATGAAAGAATTAATATTGGAAATGAGAAGTCAATTACAAAGTCAAGGAGCTGCATTTAGAAACATGGAAAATCAGTTGGCATGTATTGCTACTGCACTTAGCAATAGACCTCCAGGAACGTTGCCTTGTAATGTTGAAGTAAATTCTAAAGATCAGAACAAAGAGCAAGTTAAGGCTATTCAACTGAGAAGTGGAAAAGAATTGGAAAACAAAGTTCAAAAGAAGTGGAAGTTAAAGCTGAAAAAGAAGAGGTGGAAAATGAAATATCTAGTGAAGATTTTCATTTTACGTCAGAATGTTCTATCAAACCAATGAAAATCACTGTAGAAAAACCACCACCTCCATTTCCTCAAAGAATGAAGCATAAAAAAAAAGATAACCAATTTTCAAAATTTTTAGAAATATTAAGGAAATTAACGATAAACATTCCATTTGTTAAATGCCAAGCTATATGAAGTTTATGAAGGATATACTTAAAAAGAAAAAGAAGTTTCTGGATAATGAGACGGTTGCACTCTGTGAGGAGTGTAGCCTCAGTGAAGAGTGTAGTGTTATTATCAGAAAAAGCTTCCTGAAAAACTTAAAGATCCTTGTAGTTTTACTATCCCTTGTGCTATTTGCAAAAGATTTTTTGGAAAATTTTTATGTGATTTAGGAGTCAGTATTAATCTTATGCCTCTATCGATTTTCAGAAGGTTGGGTTTAAGAGACATTTCACATACCACTATAACTCTTCAGTTAGTTGATCGTTCGATTACCTACCCTAAAGGAGTTATAGAAGATATTTTGGTAAAGGTTGATAAATTTATCTTTCCTATGGAGTTTATTATATTAGATATGGAAGAAGATTAAAGAAATCTCTATCATTTTAGAAAACCATTTCTTGCCACTGGAAGAGCTTTGATAGATGTGTAGAAATGAGAACTAACTATGAGAGTAAGTGATCAAGAGTTTACGTTTAATATTTCAAAATCAATGAGATGATCTGCAAAAGAGCGAGATATTGAATGCTTCAGAATGGATATTAAAGAATATTTAAGCCATAAATATTTCATGAATACATTTGGAAAGAAATCTGAAAAAAAATATTTGCAATATGAGGACGAGGATAAAATTCAAGAGGAATCTACAGAAGTGATTAATGAAGACTTGGATTATGTTCAGGAACAGTTTTAATTGTTAGATCCTATGGATAATAACAAGAATTTGATTTCATCTATTGGGAAACCTCCTAAACTAGGAGTGAAAACACTTCTTACACATTTAAAGTGGAGGGAAGAGTCGCCGCTTTGAATCATCACAAATTATTGAAATTTAAAACTTTATTTATTTTGCACAATTATATTTCATCGTGGGATCACTTTTCCATCAGTCAGAAAGACAATCACTTCATCTAGTGATGAATCAGTCATCACAAATACAGCGTACTCATCATGAAATACATTTCTCAGCTCATAAAAAGCATTAATCCGCTCAGCAGTAAATTTGATATGCTTACCTCTCACTAAAATGTGATCTTCAGCAATGAATCTCAAATTGACATAGAATTTCCGAACCATCAAAATAATAGCTATGGCATTGAAGTGGCAAAATCTCTCCCAATTTCTATCAAGAATCAACCTCTCGATCTCGCCACCCGGGTTTACAAATGCATGTTCCTAGATCACCCTTCTGGTCTCCATTTGAGTGGTGTAAGACTGATGGGCTTTGAAACTTACAAACTCCGAGCATTATATTCTCAAGTCTATCTTCCCCTCTTAACTCGAAGAGCCATTTGAAATTCTACAAAAAATCTAAATAAATTACTAAATCGCAAATCTAACTCCTTAAGCGAGATTATTTGGTAATAAAGTTTTCACCATGAGTTTTCTTCAAGTTATTTCATCAAAAATCCTAAATTTTGTATCTCCCAAAATCCATGGTAAAAATAAAAAATTTCTAAGTTAAAGTGAAGAGAAGATAAAATCTATGGTTTTTGGCCTCTGAATCCTTCTCTGTAGCTCAAAATCTAAATAAATTACTAAATCGCAAATCTAACTCCTTAAGCGAGATTATTTGATAATAAACTTTTCACCATGAGTTTTCTTCAAGTTATTTCATCAAAAATCCTAAATTTTGTATCTCCCAAAATCCATGGTAAAAATAAAAAATTTCTAAGTTAAAGTGAAGCTCTTACCAAGAGAAGATAAAATTTATGGTTTTTGGCCTCCGAATCCTTCTCTGTAGCTCACAATGTGATGCCCTAAACCAAGGTCTTGAGGTAGGAGACGACTCAAGCAGCAAAATTTCACGGTTTGTCCCTGCAATTTCATGGTTTTTTGGGAAACCTGACGTGTTCAGACCTTTGACGCACCATGGGCCAAATCTTGCGCATCATGCGTCAAGGCTTTGTAAGTTCGCGCAGCATGCGCCAGACTGGCGCATGATGCACCAGAGCTTAATTTCGCCATATTTCAATTTCTGTGAAAATCTACTCCATACTGCTTTATTTGGCTCAAATAAACCTTTATAAATATAATTAAACATTACACTAACACCAAACTTTCACAAACAACACAAAACTTACATATATATATAAAATCTGCGCTATTACAAACTAACATTTTTCAAGCCAACAAACATCAAATTCAGTGTTCTAAAGCAAACCAACTTCCTAACACTGAAATGTAAACATCAAAATTCAAAACCTAAATCTAGATAGTGAAACAATAGAAAGTAAATGCAATCCAACACAACAAAGTAATTAAAATAAACAATATTAAACACAACATTTTGTGCATAACTTAAATTAAAATATCTTCTTCACTCTCGTCCTCCTGGATATCTACCATAGATTGGTAGTGTACATACAGATTGTAGAAGGGTCGAAATAGAAATTCATCATTTGAATTCTCCTCCTCAATACAAGCATGTTTCTAGAACATACGTACCAAACCATCTTCAATATGCCCCGTATGTTCAAAATGTTCCTTTAGTCTCCAATCTAGATGATCCAGTTTTTTAGAAATATTCTCAATTGCATGCATAAGATTTTGCATCTCTTTTTCCATCTTCTTGATTAACTTCAATAGCGCATTCGAGTTGTAGTAGGGCTGAACAGGTGATGAATTTTGGGACTCTTGATCCATCAGCACATTCATGTCATTTTCATCTCCCATTCCAATACAGCTACAATAGACTTCTGGATCCATCGGCTTCCAAGGAAATAGCACTTTTTCCCAACTTTCATAAGGTACTTGCGATTGACTGCATAGTAGGAAAATAATGGATGGATGTCCCAGTTCAGTTCCAGATCCATTCACAATCAAACCCAAAACAGACTTCATAATTATGACTCCAATATTAACAAGTTTTCTAGTTTGAACACAGTAGTTTAGAATGACACTCTCCTTAGTCACCTTACTAATTTTCATTGTAGGAAGTAATTTCAAAGAAATGAAGAAATGTCATGCCTTTGAAGTAGAATTTAATAGTGATGAATAAAAACTCACATTCCCATCATCTCGGGCTTCCCAATTAGCATCTTCATCTGTAAGGTGGTGATAAAGTTCATTCATATTGTCTCTAGTAGAGGTAAAGTTTGCATAATGGCAGATAGGCACATTATCAATCATAAACATCTCATTGATTCTTGAAGGAGTGAACTGCACAAACCTGCCTCGCACATAGATCATTCCTTAGTTGATTCCATGAAGATTTGAATAAAACTCTTTCACCATAGGGACGACTACAGTGGCAGTAGTGTAGAAAAGCACTTCCCAACACTTCTTCAACTCGATTATTTGGCGTGTTAAATCCTCGATTAACTCCCAACGCCTCTGCGCAATAACTTCTTCAACTCGATTATTTGGCGTGTTGAATCCTCGATTAATAAATTCCCTGTCTTTGATTAGCGATCATGTAACTTCTACACAATGAAACTGACAAACTTTCTCCGATTGAAAATTCTAAATATAGCGGAATTTTTAGAGTGAGAAGCCATAGGATTTGAAAATTAGTGACTCTTCCCTCCTTTTCCTCTCTAAAATAGGCATTTGAGTAAGTTTTTAGGAGTTATATGGAGGAGTCCCAACCAAAAACTACCAAAAACAGCCATTTGAAACGTTTTAAGTTATTTTTGTCACTGTGGTGCATCCTGCACTCTGGAATAGTTCCAAAATTTTGGTCGTTTCAATTTCGATCCAATAAATTCTCAGTCATTCCATAAAATTAAGTAAATAAAGATGTTTTTAAATATTTTTCTCAAATACACGGACTACATAAAGACTTAAACATAAATATACGTGAAATATTTCAAACAAAAAATTAAAAATAAATAAAATAACAATACATATGGGTTGCCTCCCAATAAGCACGTGGTTTAACGTCGAGAAGGGGAAAAGAAGACCTCCAAAATGAGGTCAACAACCCAATATTACAGTCTCTTTAAAAACTGATCTTTGACCATCAAAAAAAGTTTCAATCTGTGCCCATTCACTTTAAATATCCTTCTAATTTTTGGATCTTCAATATTAACTGCTCCATAGTGATAGACTTTTATAACTCTGAATGGCCCTTTCCACCTAAACTTCAATTTTCCAGGAAAAAAATTCAATCTTGTATTGTATAATAAAACTTCCTTTCCAGGCTTAAATTCTCTTTTTATTATCTTTCAATCATGCCATTCTTTCATTTTTTTCCTTATAAATCATTGCATTATTGTAAAGATTCATTTCTAATTTCCTCAAGCTCATTCAATTGCAATAATCTTTTCTCTCCAGCTTCTTTCAAATTGAAATTGAATTCTTTTATAGCCCAATAAGTTTTATGCTCTAATTCTACTGGCAAGCAATCTATATGAGGAAGTTCCTATAGCAATTTTATAAGTAGTTATGTATGCCCATAATGCAGTATCTAGTCTAGCAGACCAATCCAGTTTTCTAAAATACTTTAAATTTCACGATTTGATTTTTCTACTAGACCACTAGTCCGAGGATGATAGGCAGTAGAGAATCTATGCATTATATCAGATTTTTTGATCAATTTTGCAACTATAGCATTTCTAAAATGAGATCCTTCATCAATAATGATTACTCTCGATACTCTAGGCATTACATATCTTTTAAAAATATTTTTAATTAAAAATATTGAAACACTCCAAGTAATTTCACGATTAGATACTTCAGTTAAACCACTAGTCTGAGGATGATAAGCAGATGCAATTTTATGCATAATATTATATTTTTTTCCATCAATCCTGCAACTATAGCATTTCTAAAATGAGATCCTTCATCGATAATGATTACTACAAACATTACATATCTTTTAAAAATATTTTTAATTAAAAATATTGAAACACTCCAAGTATCACATCTAGGTAAAGCAATTGCTTCAATCCATTTTGAAACATAATCCACTGCAATATATATATATATATATATATATATATATATATATATATAAACAAAGACGCGCGAGATTGTAAAATTTTATGAGTTCTATCATTCCCAAAATATCCTCCAAATTCAGAATCATGACATTTCTGGATAATCTCATGAATTCTTTTGTAAGGCACACATCGTCTCATAACTTGATCTTTACATTGTTTATATAAATAAGGATCATCCCAAAAATAAGATTTTACATCATGATCAAATTTCTTTTCCTGCTGTTTTGTTAATCCATATGGTAAAAATACCATTAACAATATAATTCACAATATCAGCATACCAAGGTATTTCCCATCCTTTTACAGCATAAAATTGTTTATCATAAAAAGTTTCATTAATTTCTTTTTCTAAATCAAGTATTTCTTCATGTTCCAATCTAAATAAGTGATCAGCTATTTGATTATCAGCCTATTTCCTATCGACTACTACAAAATCAAACTCTTGCATTAGAAGTATCCATCTAATTAGTCTTGGTTTGGCATCCTTCTGATGCACAAATATTTAATAGACGAATGGTCAGTATGCACAAAACATTTAGCTCCAATCAAATATGATCAAAACTTATCAAAAGCAAACACAATCTCCATATGGTAAAAATACCATTACAATATAATTCACAATATCAACATACCAAGGTATTTCCCATTGAGAGTCTTACTAGCATAGTATATGGATTTAAAAATCTTATAATATCTCTGCCATAAAACAGCTCCAATTGCATAATCACTAGCATCACACATTAATTCAAAAGGTTTCTCCCAATCAGGTGAAACAATTATAGGAGCTGTGATCAATTTTTCCTTTAAAGTTTCAAAGGCTTTAAGGCAATCTTGGTTAAAGTCAAATTTTGTATCTTTTTCCAGAAGTTCGTATAAAGGCTAAGAAATTTTAGAAAAATCTTAAATATTTTGTCAGTAAAATCCAGCATGTCCTAAAAAGCTCTTAACTCCATTTGTTGTTGTAGGTGGAGGTAGTTTCGTTATAACCTGAATTTTTGTAGAATCTACTTCCATGCCATTTTCTGAAATTATATGTTTAAGAACAATTCCTCCTACAACCATAAATTGACATTTTTCCCAGTTCAGTACGAGATTAGTCTTTTCACTACGTTCCAGAACTTTTTCTAAATGATTTAGACATATTTCAAATGAAGTTCCAAATACAGAAACGTCATCCATAAAAACTTCAATCCCTTTTTCAACCAAATCACTGAAAGTGACATCATATATATCTGAAATGTTGTAGGTGCATTACATAATCCAAAAGGCATTTCCTGAAAAGTGAAAGTTCCATAAGAACTAGTAAATGTTTTTTTTCAAAAAAAAAAAAAAAAAATGATGATAACCGGTATATCCATATAGAAAAAAAAAATTTGCCCAGCCAATCTATCCAACATCTGGTCCAAAAAGGATAAAGGAAAATGATCTTTTCTGGTGGCAGAATTTAATTTTTTATAATCTATGCAGATTTACCATCCAGTGACTTGTCTTGTTGATATTAATTCGTTATGCTCATTAGTCACTTTTATGCATTTTTACCATCCAGTGACTTGTCTTGTTGATATTAATTCGTTATGCTCATTAGTCACTACAGTCACACCTCCTTTCTTCGGAATACAGTGAATTGGGCTTACCCAAGTACTATCTAAAATAAGATATATTATTCCAACATCTAACCATTTTAAAATTTCTTTCTTAACTACTTCTATCATCACAGAATTTAATCTCCTTTGAGGATCAGCTCTTGGTTGATGTTGATCTTCCAATAAAATTTTATGCATACAAATTCAAAGACTAATTCCTTTTATATCAGCTAATGTCCATCCAAATGCTTTTTTATATCTCTTCAAAGTTTCTAATAAGTGTTGTTTTTGCATATCAGTTAATTTTGAGGATACTATTACAGGTAATGTAGATAAAATCTCCTAAGAATGCATACTTCAAATGTATATGAATTATTTTCAGTTCTAGTTTAAGAGGTTTCTCAATAGATGAAATTAAGTTCTTGTTACTTTTTGTAGGATCTAACATTTCAAATTTTTTTTGAATATAATCCAAATCCTCCTTACTCACTTCAGTAGATTCATCTTAAATTTTATCCTCATCATTATGCTCATCTTCATATTTCATATTTTCTTTTTCATGTTTCTTTTCAAATTCTTTGTGAAATATTTATGGCTTAAATATTCATTAATATCCATTTTGAAGCATTCAATCTCTTCTCATTGATTTTGGTATCTCATTGATTTTGCAATATTAAATGTAACTTCTTAATCACTAACTCTCATAGTTAGTTCTCCTTTCTGTATATCTATCAAAGCTCTTCTAGTAGCAAGGAATGATCTTATTAAAATGATAGGAATTTATTTATCCTCCTCCATATCTACATATCTAATACAATAAGGTCCTCCATATCTAATACAATAAGGTCTACAGGAAAGATAAATTTATCAAAAAACATCCAAACATCCTCTATAACTCCTTTAGGATAGGTAATCGAATGATCAGCTAATTGAAGAGTTACAGTTGTAGGTGAAATGTCTCTTAAACGCAACCTTCTGAAAATTGATAAAGCCATAAAATTAATATTGGCTCCTAAATCACATAAAAATTTTCTATAAAATCTTTTTCCAATAGCACAAAGAATTGTAAAACTTTCAGGATCTTTATGTTTTTCTGGAAGATTCTTCTAAATTATAGCGCTACACTCTGCACTGAGTGCAACAGTTTCATTATCTACAAACTTCTTTTTCTTATTAAGTATATTCTTCATGAACTTCACATAACTTGACATTTGTTCCATAGCTTCAAAAAATAGAATATTTATCGTTAATATCCCCAAAATTTCTAAAAATTTTGAAAATTGATTGTCTCTATGTTTCTATTTCAATCTTTGAGGAAATGGAGGTGGTGGTCTTTCTATGGTGATTTTCATTGGTTGAATAGGATATTTTGACTCAAAATAAAATCTTCCCCATATTTTTCATTTTCCACCTCATCTTTTTCAGCTTCAACATCCACTTCTTTTTTAACTCTGTTTTCTTTTTTTTTTCACTTCTCCGTTGAATTGCCTTAATTTGCTCTTTGTTTTGATCTTTAGGAATTACTTCAACATTACTAGGAAATGTTTTTGAGGGTCTATTGCTAAGCGCAGTAGCAATACTTCCCAATTCATTTTTCATGTTTCTGATTGCATCTCCTTAACTTTGTAATTGATACTTTGTAATTGACTTCCCATCTGCAATATCAATTCTTCCATTGATAGCCTTTTCTCCTTACTTTGCAAATTATTAGAACCTGGGGGGGTAATAAGGTTTATAATTTGGATTTCCTTCATTTTTGGAGTTTCCTAATGCGTTTGCAACGTTGTTTCCCCTTTACAGATTTGCAGGATTAGAGTTATTATTACTCCAAATAAAATTTTGATGATTCTTCCAACCAGGATTATAATAATTAGCATAAGGATTATTAGAACGATTGTTTATTGCATTTAAAGCCTCATAAGAAGATTGAGATTCTATCATTTGTCCCAATGAGTTCTTCTCAAGCACAGGTGATGTCTGAGAATAATTCATTTCATATCGATATATCTTCTTAGATATAACAACTATTTGGGCAGTTAAAATAGATATTGCATCAGAATCATAAATACTAACTATTTTTTTTGGATTTACCCTATTAGAGGGTCATTGAAAATTATTTGTAGCCATCTCTTCAATTAATGAATATGCTTCGTCGAATGGTTTTGACATTAATGATCCACCAGCAACAGCGTCAATTATCGATCTAAGAGATCCAATCAATCTATTATAAAAAGTTTAAATTATTAACCAATCTGGAAACGCATGGTGTGGACATGTTCTAAGGAGATCTTTAAATCTTTCTCATGCTTAATAAATTGATTCCCTTTCAAACTGACAAAAAGATGTGATATCATTTCTTAACTTAGCAATTTTTTAAGGTTTTTTGTGATAAATCTCCCCAAGTTCTGATAGATCTAGGTGCTAATGAGTTTAAACACATCTTAGATTTATCCTTTAGTGAAAAAGGAAAAAGTTTAAGTCTGACGACATCATTTGACACTCCATCATATTTAAATGGAGCACATAATTCTAGAAAACTAGCAAGGTGTAAATTAGGATCTTCACTTAGTGCTCCACTAAACTTATTATTTTGTACCATTTGGATAATAACAAGTTTAAGCTCAAATGAATTGGTAGCTACATCAGGGTTTTGTCTACTCAAATGAATTTCATCTGCTGTAGGATTAACATAAACTCTTAAAGGTCTCTGATGATGTTCATTTTCATTTTTAGTATTACTTGACTTGCAAGCCATTTTGCTAGAATGATCTTTCTCTTTTTATTCTTTTCAAATTTTTTTAACCTTTCTTTCTAATTCAGAATCTTAAGGTACTGAATTGTCAGATCTTACACTATGCATAAGTCTTACACTACGCATAAGCAAATAAAACAAGTAATTTAAAATAAACAAACACACTTATATAAAAAAATGTTCAAACTAAACTACAAATACTTTTTTTAGAATTAAATAAAAATAAAATAAAATAACTTACTAATATTTTATATTACTTCCCCGGCAACAACACCAAAAACTTGATGCGGGTTTTGTATTAGTGTGTTTATTTTGTAATATTTTTCAATTTTACAAAATTCACACAACCAATATAATAATAAATATGTAAATCCCAACAGAAATATAACTTTAATGAAAATAGTTTATCTTTAAAAACTCTTTTAAACATCTAAATCCCTTTTACATATAACGCAAGTATACGTATCGCTCAAGTAATACATGTCTCTAATGGAGTCCTAGATATCGATCCCACTGGGGGGCTAGAAATACCTATATCTAAGTTCCTAATATTTCAAATTTAAAATTATAAAAGAAAAATAAAGTGCAAAGTTTTGAATATGAAGTACTAAAATGAATGCAGTTTAAAATGCAAATGTAAGACTACAACAGTTAAACTTAAATAAGTGCTAAGACTTTCAAAATTAAAATTATGAATATTAAATAAAAGTTTTGTTGACGAAAAGTTCAAGTTTAAGAAAGCATCCTTCCCCTTTACAATGAGTATATGACTTGTGAAGAAATTAAAATCATTTGAAAATACATAAAATTGTTTTGTGCCAAACAGGGGAAATCTTATTCTTTACCCTCTTCCGAGTGTTATAAAGAACATTGATTAATCCAGAGTTTGGTCCCTAATTCCGTAGTTAGGTTGGAAGGATACCGGTTGCCACTCCAGAGCTCGAACTGTCTTAATTTGCAAGTGTCCCTTTGAAAATTCACGCAAAATTTATCTCAAACCGCCTTAATTTGCAAAAGTGGCATCTGGCGCATCATGTGCCAGCTCTCTGGATTTTGGCGCATCGTCCGCCAGAATCCCAAATTCGTTGTTTTTGCTCTGAATTTTGTCTTTTTTGTCATTTTTCTCCAAATACCTAAAAATGATATACCTACAACAAAAACATGAAAATACCATTTATTTAAAGTGTAATATCACCAAAAATAGGCATAAAATATGTACTTAAAATATTATATTATTTTGGTGTAACAATGAACTTCATTGTAGTATTTAAAAACCCACTGTACTTGGTAATTCATTTGAGCTTAAACCTGTTATTATCCAAATGGTATCAAATAGTCAGTTTGGGGAGCACCAACTGAAGATCCAAATTTACATCTTGCCAATTTTCTAGAATTGTGTGCTACATTTAAAAATGATGGTGTACCAGATGATGTTATAAGACTTAGATTATTTTCTTTCTCACTTAGGGATAAGGCTAAGATATGGTTACATTCGTTATCCCATGGATCTATAACTTGGAGTGATTTAGCACAAAAATTCCTTGCTAAATATTTTCTACCATAAAAAATTGCAAACCTTAGAAGTGATATTACATCTTTTAGCTAGTTTGAAGGGGAATCTTATTATGAAGCATGAGAACAATTTAAAGAACTCTTAAGAAAGTGTCCACACCATGCTATACCAGATTGGTTAATAATTCAAACTTTTTATAATGGATTAACTGGATCTCTTAAATCTATTATTGATGTCGTTGTTGGTGGTTCATTGTTGTAAAAATCATTTAATGACGCTTATGCTTTAATAGAAGAGATGACTACCAATAATTTTCAATGGCCTTTTGAGAGGGTAAATCTCAAGAAAGTAGCCAATGTTCATGAAACTGATGCTTTTTCCATGTTAGCAAATCAAATTGCTGCAATTTCAAGGAAGTTACACCAATTTGGAATGAATTTTTCTCAACCAATTTCTATGATTGAAGAGAATTCATTAGGCAAAATGGTAGATTTTCAAGCATAATTAGAAACTTTGAATGTCATAAATAACAAGCAGAATAACCCATATTTAAACTATTATAACCTAGGTTGGAAAAATCATCCCAACTTCAATTGGAATAATACTTTGGGTGGTAATAATCAGTAACGGGGGAAAAATCAAGTAAACCCATTGGGAAACTGGAACAACCAAAGGAATAGTAAATATAGACCTACTTATCATTCAGGTTTTAATACGAAGCCACAATTTAAAGAGAAGAAGTTGTTTATAGAAGAAGTGATGCTAGAAATGGGAAATTAATTACAAAGTCAAGGAGATGAAATTAGAAATATTGAGAATCAGTTGTAACAAATAACAAATTCATTAACTAATAGATCCCAAGGAACACTTCCTAGTAATACAGAAGTAAATTTGATAAACTAAAATAAAGAGCAAGTAAAAACAATTAAACTTAGAAGCTGAAGAGAATTGGAAGGAAGAATTCAAAAAGAGACTGAAGTAAAGAGAGAAGAGATTGAAGAAACAAAAGAGGACTTTATGAAAGGTTTAGAGAGACCTATTTATCCACTTAAAGTTGACTTGAAAAAACAACCACCTTTGTTTTCTCAGAGACTCTGACAACAAAGGTTGGTTAAGAAATTTTCAAAATTTCTAAAAAGTTTTAAGAAGATTACAATTAATATTCCATTTGCTGAAGCCCTAGAACAAATGCTAAGTTATGTGAAGTTTATTAAGGATATCCTTAACAGGAAAAGGAAGTTTGAAGATAATGTGACTGTTGCACTTGGTGAGGAGTGCAATACTATAATTCAGAAAAAGCTTTCTGAAAAGCTTAAAGATCCTGGTAGCTTTACAATTCCATGTGCAATAGGAGACAAATTTTATGGGAAAGCTTTATGTGATTTAGGTGCAAGCATCAATCTTATGTCATTATCAATATTTAGAAGATTGGGATTAGGAAAAATAACCTCTACTACTATAACTTTGCAGTTAGCAGATAGATCAATAACCTATCCTAAAAGAGTTAAAGAAGATATCTTAGTGAAATTGGATCAATTTATCTTTCCTATTGAATTCATCGTGCTGGATATAGAGGAAGATAAGGAGATACCTATCATTTTGGGGAGACCTTTCCTAGCCACAGGAAGAGCGATGATAGATATGCAGAAGGAGAATTAACTATGTGCGCAGTGATCAAATAATTACATTTAATATTTCCAAATCAATGAAATACCCTGCAAAAGGTAAAGATGATGAATGCTATAGAATGGATGTGATAAGATATTTAAGTGAATGTCATTTCAAAACAACTTATGAAGAGAAATTTGGAATAAAATAATTGGAACACGAGCAAAAAGAGGAATTGGATAAATGTTAAGATTTATGTAAGGAAGATTCAAGTTATTTTTGAGAAAGTGTTGAAGTTTTGGACACGACAAAGAAATATATATCTTTTTGTCCATCAATTGAAAAACCTCCCGAGCTTGAGTTGAATTTACTTCCTGAACATTTGAAGTATGTCATTTTCGGTGATTCCTCTACATTACTTGTTATAATTTCCTCAAAATATACTACGGAAGAAGAACAGAATTTGATGAAAACTTTAAAGAGTTACACGAAAGTATTTGGATGGAAATTTGTTGATATAAAAGGAATCAGTCCTTCAATTTGTATGCATAAAATTCATATGAAAGAGAACTACAAACCTAGGGTTGATCCTCGAAGGAGATTGAATCCTGTTATAAAAGAAGTTATCAAGAAAAAAATTCTTAAGTGGCTAAATGATGAAATTATCTACCCTATTTCAGATAGTGCATAACTTAGTTAAATTTACTGCGTTCCTAAGAAAGGAGGAGTGACCGTGACTTTGAATGAACATAATGAGTTAATATCAACAAGACAAGTCACAGGATGGCGAATGTGTATTGATTATGTAAAATTAATTAAATCTCGCCACAAGATCTCGCCACAAGGAATGATCATTTTCCACACCCTTTCTAGATCAAATACTGGATAGACTAGTTGGGCATAAATACTTTTATTTATTGGATGGATATACTGGTTATCACCAAATACAAAAAAGCTATTGAGGATCAAGAGAAAACAACTTTTACTAGTCCTTATGGTATAGTTGCTTTTAGAAGAATGCCCTTTGAGTTATGTAATGCGCCTGCTACATTTAAAAGGTATGATGACTATTTTTTGTGATTTAATTGAAAAAGAGATTGAAGTTTTTATGGATGATTTTTTAGTGTTTCAAACTTCATTTGACTCATCTTTAGAACATATATCAAAAGTTCTTAAGCGCTGTGAAGAAACAAATTTAGTCCTTAATTTGGAAAAATGTCAATTTATGGTAGCATGAAAAATAGTTTTGGGACATCAAATTTCAGAAATTAGTATGGTAGTAGACCCTACAAAAATTTAAGTGATCGCTAATTTATGTTACTTAACAAGTGTAAAGGAAATTAGGAGTTTTTTTAGGACATGTTGGATTCTACAGGCGATATATTAAAGATTTTTCAAAAATCGTGAAGCCTTTATGCTGCCATTTACTTGAAAAAATGTAATTTTTAATTTTGATAAAGAGTGCCTAAAAGCTTTTGAATTATTAAAAGAAAAATTAGTCACTACACCAATTATTGTTTCACCAAATTCAGAAAAATCTTTTGAATTAATAAATTGAAAAAGAGTTATTAGCAATTGTATATGCTTTTGATAAATTTAGGTCATACTTAATTGAAACTATATGTATTGTGCAAACAGATCATTCTGCTATTAAGTATTTAATGAAAAAGAAGGATGCAAAAACAAGACTGATAAGATGGGTTCTTCTTTTACAAGAATTTAACTTTGAAATAGTAGATAAGAAGGGAGTTAAGAATCAAATTGTTAATCATTTGTCCAGGTTTAAATTAAAAAAATAACTCTATTTTGAAAAAGAAGTTAATGAACATTTTCCAGATGAAAAGTTGTTCAATATTAATGAGTGGTGTGTTCTATAGTATGACGAGATTGTGAACTTCATTGTTAGTGATATTATACCCTATGGAATGACATACCAACAGAAGAGGAAATTTATCTCTGAAGCTAAGAATTATTTTTGGGATAACCCATTTTTATATAAACAAGGAAATGATCTTATTATTTGAAGATGTGTGCCTTTAGAAGAAACTTATGAAATTATCCAAAAATGTCATAATTCTGACTTTGTGGGACATCTTGGTGTTGATAAAACAACATACAAAATTTTA